>NC_064645.1:151582250-151883219 GCF_023864345.2 Schistocerca serialis cubense
CAAAGCAGCACAAAGTGAGCTCCATAACTAGGCAATCGGAGGGCGAGCTGGAATTGGAAAGCCACTCATCAGTAGTGGAAATGTCCGTAACACGAAAACGTGGTGCCGAAGTCATGAAACTGGGACTGTGGAGCACTGAAATAAAGTCATTTGGTCGGACGAGTCTTGTTTCACACTGTTTCCAACATCTGACCGAGGTTACGTTCCAAGAGCAAACCATAGCGTGAGAACAGTGTTGATTTGGGCAGTCATATCGCGGTATTCCATGGACGCCGTTCTCTATAAGAATGCATTACTGCCAAGGATTATGTGAGGACAAAGCTGATCAGGTACGTTCCATGGTGTAATATTTGTTACCCAGTGGTGATACTGTGGCCCAGGCGACAAGCCCCAGTTCACATAGTTAGCATCTCCCAGGACAGGCTTTGCGAGCACGAGGATGAAATGTCGCATCTCCCCTGGCCAACCCTAACACAAGACCTCACTATTACTGAAAGTGTGTAGTCGACTTTGGAGAGAAGGGTGCATAATCCCTGTCCACTATCATTGATAACTGAACTCGCCACTATTTTTCAGGAAGAACGACATAAGTTTCCGTTGAATACCATACGGGACCTGTATCAATTTGGAGCCTAATGAAAGCTGTTTTGATTGCGAACCGGTTTTCCGCACGCTATTAGACGAGGTGTTGTCTTTTCGGTGATTCCATATTTTTGTCTACCCACTGTATTTCGAGGAGAGGGATCATTGCTGTCAGCTGCATTGGGAAATTACGCGGAATCAGCGACGAAGAGGGAAAATGTGTACGAGACCGAGATTCGAACCCAGGACCTCCTGCTTGCCGGCCGAAGTGGCCGTGCGGTTAAAGGCGCTGCAGTCTGGAACCGCAAGACCGCTACGGTCGCAGGTTCGAATCCTGCCTCGGGCATGGATGTTTGTGGTGTCCTTAGGTTAGTTAGGTTTAACTAGTTCTAAGTTATAGGGGACTAATGACCTCAGCAGTTGAGTCCCATAGTGCTCAGAGCCATTTGAACCATTTTGAACCTCCTGCTTACTAGGAAGGTACGATAACCACTCTGCCATCCGGGACACATGTTATCGCAGCTAGGCGGACTATTTCGGCCGACCCACACTCCCATCGAGAGCCACCTATCCGCAATCCCTGTCAATTTCCTGCATGTTCGCTCTATGAGATTCTCAAAGGAGGTCAGACATATGCATCCCTACTCAAGATGGTGGATCCATTGCTCAGTTAGGCCAATCAAATTACATAAACGCGCGGTGTCCGGTGGCTCTCTATGAGAGAGTCGATCGGCCATGAGGCGTGCTTAGATAGTCCGTGCAGCTGCGATAGCGCTGTGTACCGAATGGCGCAGTGGTTAATACGCCTGCCCAATAGGCAGCAGATACCCTGTTCCAATCCCGATCCACTACACATTTTCAGTCGCCCCGCTGTGGCTAATAGCAGTGATCTCTTCCCTTTCCTTTCGCCACTCGCGTAATGTCCCGATGAACTTGACAGCAGTGGTCTACCCCCACTCCCCCACTCCCCACTCCATTCCATTATTCCCCTCTCCAGCTTCAATTTACGTATAACAGCTGCGGAATCTGCGTGGCACCATGCGTTCATATAACAAACTGTACTACACGTACCCAGGAGGGATTACACTATATATTTCAGACTCTTTGGCACTATGTGATCGAAAGTATCCGCACACCTAGCTGAAAAAGTTCGTGGCGCCCTCCATCGGTAATGCTGCAATTCAGTATGGTGTTGGCTCACCATTACCCTTGATGACAGCTTCCACTCTCGCAGGCATACGTTCAGTCAGGTGCTGGAAGATTTCTTGAGAAATGGCAGCCCATTCTTCACGGAGTGCTGCACTGAGGAGAGATATCAATGTCGTTCGGTGAGATCTGGCACGAAGTAGACGTTTCATTGGTGTTCTATAGGATTCAGGTCAGCACTCTGTGCAGGCCAGTCGATTACAGGGGTGTTATTGTCGTGTACCCACTCCGTCACCGGCCGTGGATTGTGAACAAGTGTTCGATGACGTTGAAAGATGCAGTCGCCATCCCCGAATCGTTGTTCAACACTGGGAAGCAAGAAGGTGCTTAAAACATAAATGTACTCATAGGCCCGTGCTATGATAGCGCAACGCAAAACAACAAGGGGTGAAAGCCCCTTCACGAAAAACACGACCACACCATAACAGCAACGCCTCCGAATTTTACTGTTGGCACTACACACGCTGGCAGATGACGTTCACCGGGCATTCGCCATACCCACACCCTGCCATCGGATCGCCACATTTCGTACCATGATTTGTTACTCCACACAATGTTTTTCCACTGTTCATTAGTCCAATGTTTACGCTTCTACACCAAGCGAGGCGTCGTTTGGCATTTACCGGTGTGATGTGTGGCTTATGAGCAGCCGCTCGACCACGAAATCCTTTTTTTCTCACCTCCCGCCTAACTATGATAGTACTTGCAGTGGATCCTGATGCTGTTTGGAATTCCTGTGCGATGGTTTGGATAGATGTCTACCTATTACACATTACGACCCTCTTCAACTGTCGGCGGTCTGTGTCAGTCAACAGACGAGGTCGGCCTGTACGCTTTTGTGCTGTACGTGTCCCTTCACGTTTCCACTTCGCTGTCACAATGGAAACAGTGGACCTAGGGCTGTTTAGGAGTGTGAAAGTCTCGCGTACAGACGTATGACACAAGTGATACCCAATCACCAGGCCGCGTTCGAAGTCCGTGAGTTCCGTGGAGGGAGCGGCTCATTCTGCTCTCTCACGATGTCTAATGACAATTGAGGTCGCTGATATGGAGTACCTGGGAGTAGGTGGCAGCACAATGCACCTGATATGAAAAATGAATGTCTTGGGCGTGTCCGAATACTTTTGATCACGTAGTGTATATCTTTTGTAAGACCGAGCGAGGTGGCGCAGTGGTTAGCACACTGGACTCGCGTTCGGGAGGACGACGGTTCAATCCCGGCCATCGTGATTTAGGTTTTCCGTGATTTCCTTAAATTGCTTCAGGCAAATGCCGGGATGATTCCTTTGAAAGGGCACGGCCGATTTCCTTCCCCATGCTTCCCTCACCCGAGCTTGCGCTCCGTCTCTAATGACCTCGTTGTCGATGGGACGTTAAACACTAATCTCCTCCTCCTCCTCTTTTGTAAGGCGTCCCGATTTTAACGTTTGACGGTAATATTTGTTACTTATACGTAATCATGACGTTTAGTCTCCCATGACTAATTTTTGTTTGCACTAAAATATTTCCTACGTTGTAAAGAAAACTCGTTGTACCCTTCAGCAGAAAATCGTTCTTCAATTTGATGTAAGCGCAATGCTGCATATTTAGTAGTTTGTGCTATCGAATTTGGGAGTGACACGTTCTGTCGTAGTTTCAACGAAAGTATTGTATTCTCTCCTTCCCCGGCACTGAGGCATAATTTTTAGTTCTGTCGTAGTTTCAACGGAAGTATTGTATTCTCCTTCCCTGACTTTGAGGCATAATTTTTTAGTTCTGTTTCATATTTCGATTTTATGTCTTTTGTCATATCGCGCAGTTGTTGTGAATGTACCTTTTGAAGATGATTTGCGCCACGATTTGTTCCTGAAATTAAAGAAATATTGTGTGTAACCTTTTACCACTGTATTTTCGTCATTGTCAATTGTATTACGGAACAGTTTTCATTCATGTTTATCATAATAAGTGGTTCACAACCATCAGACACATGGTATAATGTCTATTAGTTGATGCGCTTTGGCGCCACTATCCATTTTGTAATTCAACCTGGTAGCAAAAGAATATCTTCTTGGTCCGCACTCTACACAATTGTTTCTGCAGTCTGCGAATGTTTGTCATACAACTTGAAGCGCCATAGCTTCGTGCAGCAATCGCTTCTGGGTAGCTTTATTACGGTTTTTGCCAAGCGATTTCAATCAAGTGAAGATGTGTAGCTGTATATTACTTTGTTTTATGAAATATTTTTGTATTGTTTGCAAATATCTGATGGGAATTTTTAAACATTTGATTGATTGCGATCCAGCGACCGTACATTATTTAATTACAGGACGTATATTCAGCCAATTCGGTTGCACAAAATTTTGTTAGTTGACCGCAGTTTGGATTGCAATAGGGCAATCTTCATGAGAATAAAAATATTACATGGAATACATGTAACAACACCATTGTTTAAAACGTCTGAGCAAAAGTGCTCTCGTCAAACAGAAATGTCACAGGAATAAAAACTGAAATCTAAAATGTGAAAGTAAAAGTAAAAGTCATACTTTTGCATTTTAGTTATTATTCCTATGACATTTCTGTCTGACGAGAGCACTTTTGTTCAGAGATTTTAATTAATAGTGTGATTACATGTATTCCATGTAACTTTTTATTCTGATAAAAACTGCTCTAGCGCAATCGAAACCGTGGCCAACTAACAAAATTTTGTGCACCCGAATTGGCTGTATATGCGTCCTGTAATCTACTGATGATGGATAAATTCCGAAACGCGCCATGTGAACAATAACGTCATTCCTTGCCTGATGTCTGACTTAGATCTTTTGCGACCCAGTCAGCTTATATGCATAGAACTACTGATTATTGTAATAATGGTCGCCTACCTTGTGCATGACATTATGTGACGTTTATGTTACCGCTTGTGAGTTGTGTTTTCGTCTCAGTGATGCCTCGCCATTTATGCAGTATTTTATTCCTTCATTTTGTGACTCGCATTATCTTGTCGTATTATTGCTCGTATTATTTTTCTATGAAATAAAGTACAATATATACTGCCAGATCGGCCACTAATTTTCTGTTATTTCTTAACGTGTTTATCTGTTGCAACATAGATATTATTCCTTACTCTGATGAGCCAAAACTCAATCTTAAACACTGCTTAACTGGGTGCTAGTCCACCTTTGGAAAGCAATACAGCAGTTAGCTCGCGTAGCATTGATTCCACAAGTCCCTGGTGGGTTTTCAACGGTATGTGGCACATGACGCTTAGGCGCAACTCAGAAAATTCGTGGAACTTGCACGCCAATGGTTTGTGAACGTGGAGCCGACACCCGTAGCTTCCTACTTGTGCTTCATCTGATTCAGATTAGGCGACCAACGTGAACCACTTTAGCACGATTCCGGCCTTATGACAGTGACAGTTATCCTGGCAGAAGATACAATCAGGGAAAACATCAAGCATGAAGAAATGCTCATTAACGTTCTTCTGGTCCACAGTTATCACGGTGCATTCCATCACTACCACAGGTCCCATGCAAGCACAGATGCGTGTTCCCTATAGGTGTGTGGGTAATTTCCAAGAATGATTGCCTATCGAAGTTGGAGGGCTCCAAACGATACATATCGATCGTGTGATAGTAAATCGATTAAGGAAGACTCGTGGAGCGCATTATGATGAATTATTTGTGATCGTAATTTTTATCAGTTGTTTCTTCAGTTCGTGTACATTACAATCCCGCCGTAATTATTTGTGATTCCACTGGGAAATCGACACGGTTTCTGTTGATAGCGAGTGTAATGTCTGCTGCTTCTCAAGTTTCTTCTGCGGATTGTCTGACATGGAAAATTCTAATTCCATGCATATCCAGCATAGACAAATGTTTCACTTTTTGCCGCAAATATGGACTTCTGCCGGACGACGAAAGGGGGGACTGTGTTGACTGTGGTGCTGCGAAGTCTGTAAAACTTCGTAAGAGGAGTGTGGGCACTGAGATTCCGTTGCTATTTCATTGCGGACTTTGCGGAAAGCGAACCAGCATCAGGAGAAGTACGTGGCTCGAGTCCTCCAAATTATAGATTCAGACAAGCGTAATTCTTGTGCCATTGCCAATCCTCTCTACTTCGACCATCATCAGTTATTTTGCTCCCCAAATAGCAAAACTCCTTTACTACTTTAAGTGTCTCATTTCCTAATCTAATTCCTCCGCATCACCCGACTTATTTCGACTACATTACATTATCCTCGTTTTCCTTTTGTTGATATTCATCTTATATCCTCCTTTCAAGACGCTGTCCATTCCGTTCAACTGCTCTTCCAAGTCTTTTGCTGTCTCTGACAGAATTACAATGTCATCGGCAAACCTCAGAGTTTTTAGCCAGCCTAAGTGGCCTAGCGGTTCTAGGCGCTACAGTCTAGAAGCGCGCGACCGCTACGGTCACAGGTTCGAATCCTGCCTCGGACATGGATGTTTGTAATGTCATTAGGTTAGTTAGGTTCAAGTATTTCTAAGTTCTAGGGGACTGATGACGTCAGAAGTTAAGTCCCATATTGCTCAGTGCTATTTGAACCAGTTTTTATTTCTTCTCCATGGATTTTAATACCTACTCCGAATTTTTCTTTTCTTTCCTTTACTGCTTGCTGAATAAACAAATTGAATAACATCGGGGAGAGGCTACAACCCTGTCTCACTCCCTTCCCAACCACTGCTTCCCTTTCATGCCCCTCGACTCTCATAACTGCCATCTGGTTTCTGTACAAATTGTAAATAGCCTTTCGCTCTCTGTATTTTACTCCTGCCACCTTCAGAATTTGACAGACAGTATTCCAGTCAACATTGTCAAAAGCTTTCTCTAAGTCTACAAATGCTAGAAATGTACGTTTGCCTTTCCTTAATCTATTTTCTAAGATAAATCGTAGGGTCAAAAAAATGTCTCTGAGCACCATAGGACTTAACATCTTAGTTCATCAGTCCCCTAGAACTTCGAACTACTTAAATCTAACTAACCTAATGACATTACACACATCCATGCCCGAGGCAGGATTCGAACCTGCGACCGTAGCAGTCACGCGGTTCCGGACTGCAGCGCCTAGAACCGCACGACCACCGCGGAGTCGTAGGGTCAGTATTGCCTCACGTCTTTCAACATTTCTACGAAATCCAAACTAATCTTCCCCGAGGTCGGCTTCTACCAGTTTTTCCATCCGTCTGTAAAGAATTCGTGTTATTATTTTGCAGCCGTGACTTATTAAACTGATAGTTCGGTAATTTTCACATCTGTCAGCACGTGCCTTTTTTTGGATTGGAATTATCATATTCTTCTTGAAGTCTGAGGGTATTTCGCCAGTCTCATACATCTTTCTCACCAGATGGTAGAGTTTTGTCAGGGTTGGCCCTCCCAAGGCTATCAGTAGTTCTAATGGAATGTTGTCTACTCCCGGGGCCTTGTTTCGACTTAGGTCTTTCAGTGCCCTGTCAAACTGTTCACGCAGTATCATGTCTCCCATTTTATCTACATTCTCCTTCCAATTCCATAATATTGTCATCAAGTACATCACACTTGTATAAACCCTATATACTCCTTCCACCTTTCTGCTTTCCGTTGCAAGTGTAAGTAGTGATCCAGTAACAGATGTTGCCACTTGTATTTTGTCGGCATTTTGTTCATGGGCCTAAGATTAGTTAATCTTACATTTCCCGAGGCTCTTGTAACTGTAAAACTTGAGATCACAGTGTGGCTCATTAATGTACAACTATTTCCTTAACTAAAATAGTTTCTTTACTGATTGTCTGAGGCCTTATTGTGTTCAGTGTAAGGTTTCCATGCCCATCTGAATTGTAAACGATGTTACAGTGACGTATTCCAGTTGAATATTGCACCGTCCTGTAAGGAGTACTAGATGTGCACTGAAACGCCGGATTAACTGTCTCGGAGCTGGAACAGCTCGTGAATACGTTGTTTGTCGTTATAGTGTTAATTTTAGCTGCTGGATAATGCCTTTGCTAATTACCTATTTTGTTGCTGATTGACAACTCGGTTACTACCTATTAGTGTATGGTCTTCCATATAATGATTCTGGAATTATTGTTTTCTTAAAATAAATCATTGTGTGAGTAGTGTGTTACCCCTTAACATTTCTGAATATGAATTATGCTGCACAATTTATTTATATACGGCCACACGTAAATGTTATTGATATGGGTTGCCTGTGATTCACTTTTAATATTTGATTAATTCCCTTCTGTAATTTTGTTTTAACTATATTTTTTGAATAGCCAGTAAGTGCTCCATTAAATTCAGTGGCTGGTAAGTGGCTAAATCTTGAATTAACTTTCGTCATTTATGGTTTGTTATTATTAATCTGATGTAAATACTTGTGTGTGCTTTTACCTTTTCTTCGAATTCAGTAAGGCCATCATCTGCACTGTTCCTGAATTTAAAACATTTGGTTTGTGGGGTCGTTTAGTGATAAAAAATTTTAACCGTTCTAAAGAGTTTGTTTGGAAAAATAACAAGCTTGATCAAGAAAATTGAGAAAAAGAGTATGTTATGTTAGTTGTGGTCAGTAATATAATGTGCATTTCAAATATCTTGGTTTCAACAAATGTATCAAAGTGTTGTTCTGCATCTCAGTCACTCAACACTCGATCCGCCCATCTGCATGGTACAGTGCACCAAAACTGCACTCTATCGCTAAATGTGCTACACATTGATTGCTGTCCTGTGTTACAGAGTGGATATGTTCTGTGATGTAGCGTGGAAGTGCAACAATCTGTCACCTTCTCGTGGTTTTCGTAGACACTCACGGCAGGAGCATCCAGACAGCCGTCTTGCTTCATCGTTTGGGAGTCACTCATTCCATGCAGTGGGCCGTTGTAATCAGCTCTTTGTCAAAGTCGCTTATGTCAACAGTTTCCCCATCTAAAGATCGTATCGTCGCTAGAATGATTCCTCATTCGCCTCTGCTCCCTTACTACATTATACACTACTGGCCATTAAAATTGCTACACCACGAAGATGACGTGCTACAGACGCGAAATTTAACCGACAGGAAGAAGATGCTGTGATATGCAATTGATCAGCTTTTCAGAGCATTCACACAAGGTTGGCGCCGGTGGCGACACCTACAACGTGCTGACATGAGGAAAGTTTCCAACCGATTTCTCATACACAAACAGCAGTTGACCGGCGTTTCCTGGTGAAACGTTGTGATGCCTCGTGTAAGGAGGAGAAATGCGTACCATCACGTTTCCGACTTTGATAAAGGTCGCATTGTATCCTATCGCGATTGCGGTTCATCGCATCGCGACGTTGCTGCTCGCGTTCGTCGAGAACCAATGACTGTTAGCAAAATATGTAACCGTTGGGTTCAGGATGGTAATACGCAACGCCATGCTGGATCCCAACGGCCTCGCATCACTAGCAGTCGCGATGACAGGCATCTTATCCGCATTGCTGTAACGGATCGTGCAGCCACGTCTCGATCCCTGCGTCAACCGATGGGGACGTTTGCAAAACAACAACCATATGCACGAACAGTTAGACGACGTTTGCAGCAGCATGGACTATCAGCTCGGAGACCATGGCTGCGGTTACCCTTGACACTGCATCACAGACAGGAGCGCCTGCGATGGTTTACTCAACGACGAACCTGGGTGTAGGAATGGCAAAACGTCATTTTTCCGGATGAATCCAGATTCTGTGTACAGCATCATGATGGTCGCATCCGTGCTTGGCGACATCGCGGTGAACGCAAATTGGAAGCGTGTATTCGTCATCGCCATACTGGCGTATCACCCGGCGTGATGGTATGGGGTGCCATTGGTTACACGTCTCGGTCACCTCTTGTTCACACTGACGGCACTTTGAACAGTGGACGTTACATTTCAGATGTGTTACGACCCGTGGCTCTACCCTTCATTCGATCTCTGCGAAACCCTACATTTCAGCAGGATAATGCACGACCGCATGCTGCAGGGCCTGTACGGGCCTTTGTGGATTCAGAAAATGTTCGACTGCTGGCCTGGCCACCACATTCTTCAGATCTCTCACCGGTTGGATACGTCTGGTCAATGGTGGCCGAGCAACTGGCTCGTCGCAATACGCCAGTCACTACTCTTGATGAACTGTGGTGTCGTGTTGAAGATGCATGGGCAGCTGTACCTGTACACACTATCCAAGCTCTGTTTGAATCAATGCCCAGGCGTATCAAGGCCGTTATTACAGCCAGAGCTGGTTGTTCTGGGTACTGATTTCTCAGGCTCTATGCACCCAAATTGCGTGAAAATGTAATCACTTGGCAGTTGTAGTATAATATATTTGTCCAATGAATACCCGTTTATCATTTTCATTTCTTCTTGGAGTAGCAATTTTAATGGCCAGTAGTGTATGATCAAACGCATCTGACCACATCTGTGTAATGTGGAATTGGCCACTAGATGTCACGAGAAGCGGAGCCGCAGGTATAAAAGGAGGCAGGGCGTATTGTGTTGTCAGTAGAGAAACAGGAACAGCAGAGTGGGTCGATCAGGAGAGTTTGGCGACTTCGAACGTGAACTAGTCACTGGATGTCGTCTGTGTAACTAGTCCATTAGGGTCATCTCAACCCTTCTAAAGTCGCCTAAATGGTCTGTTCATTGACGTTATTGTGAAGTTGAAACAGCTAAACCATACCACGCAGTCCCCTTGTACTGACATACAGGGGTGTCGATTATTGCAGCGGGTGGTTGTAAACAATGGCATGAATTCAGGGGAAGCGATCATCCACGAGAGCCAAAGCGCTGCCAGCAGTAGAGATAACACAACGACTGTGCTTGGGGAGTTAAAAAAAGGGACACAATGATGGAGCAACTCGTGAGACACATATTTCTTACGAAATGATAATTAATCACGACCTTAAGCTGTCGACAGGCGTTGATATACACCACCGGGGACAGCTGTAAATGTGTTTACACATAAACAAGAACGATCTGTCACACTACTACACTTTAAAACACAGTTTATATGTAATTCATGTCACACAGTCTCATACGGAACCTACATCCGCTTTCTTTTGTATACTGTATATGATAAGATACTGTCATTCCCCTTCCCTTCTGTGTGACAGGATGAATGAGCAAATGTATTTCTAGTTGCATGCTTGAGGGTAGCAGACAAGCCTGTCTGATAGAGAACAGTAGGACCAACGTCGGAACAGGTAGCTACGCTTTCTAAAGGCAAAGAGGTTTCTATCCTTAGTATGGTCCTGCCCGTACCTTGTCATGTTGGTATGGGAAGCTGCCTCTCTGGTCACTTCCGTTTGTATTTGTGAGGCACCCCTCAGGTAGGAACCACGGCAGTCGGTCCGTGGCGAGCGTCTGAAGTGGTAAGATCTCCGGCTAAGCGCGTGTCTGCTAAGTCCGTAGGACAATGGATTTCTTAAGTTCAGCCTAACTGAAAATTTAATCACCTTTATTTCAGGTTTAGCTCTAAAATATCTAATGTTATCTTAAATTGCAACGCAGTGTATTTCGAGTGTGAAGTTCAGAATATTTTCCAGTAGTTGCTTTGTCACTACTTTGTGAGTAAAGTGGAACCACGAGTTGATCAGTAAATCTAACTAAGATCATCAATCTTAAATGCGAGTGTGCGTGAGATTATAACATCTCGCCTTGACAATATTTTTCAATATAGCAACTTTTCTTTATGTTCAACCCACGTGGGGTGTACTTTGTGAGACCACTACCACGTGCTTATATAATTGTTTGACCCATCAGGTTAATAGTAAGACGTTAGTAACCAGTTCGAGGTTTTTGTTTTGTAAATTGCTTTTCGATCTAATTTATTTTAATTATCAAAATTATTGTGGAGTTACACGCTTTGTGTAAACCAAGTTGACCACGTGAAGCATGTGGTGTAATCATCAAAGTAGCCCTCAGCTATTCTTTTTGGGAAGAGTTCACAGAGAGTTAGTATGAATTTAGTATGCCAGTGTGTGGTAATTACATGACGGACAGGATTGTGCTACGAACGTAACTTCTTTGGGTGAAAATTGAATCGGTTGGTTGTGGTTAATTTCCTCTTGCATATGTTCAACGTTCTTCGTGTGTTATTTTATGAATGCAGTGTTGTATGCAGTCTCCCAATCTTGGCTCCATATTTGATGTGTTCCGTAAGATTACAAACTCACATTTTCCACAATCCTAAATAAGGCACCAGTTTAGTTAGGAATCAAATTTAATATGCTGAAATTTCAATGATCAATGTTAAAATAAATTTCCAAATATAAACTAATTTATTTCTTTTTATTTAAATTCTCTTTTATATATATATATATATATATCACCGGTTATCGTATCACTATTAAAAGATTATAATTAATGTTAGTCTGCTTGGGAATTTGGTAAGCTAGGCTGGATACCTGGTGAAACAGTTGCGCAGTAATGCAAGGTTAACTTCCCCAGACAGCTCACAGCTTTTAACCAGCTTTTAATGTCTATCAGTTCCGTTTACATAGCAAAATAAACCAACAACGTTATATCAGTCCCTGGCGTTCCGCTATACTGTTACTCAGCACGACAACAGGTATCGAATTTATAGCAGGTGCTTGCTAACAAGCATTCCTTACTGGTCACGGATTCCATTTTCGTACCAGTTTTATCTTATCACTCATGGAATATTGTTTTTTTTATTTTTTCGCTGCTGGTCGGATCTCTCGTATTGTTATGTCAAGAAAGGAAATGCAAGAAAGACATGCAAGTCAGGTCGATGATACATGTTCTGTTCTTTCGAATACCTATCGTAATATAATTAGTCATAACAGCAGAGCCGCGCGGGATTAGCCGAGCGGTCTAGGGCGCTGCAGTCATGGACTGTGCGGCTGTTCCCGGCGGAGGTTCGAGTCCTCCATCGGGCATGGTTGTGTGTGTTTGTCCTTAATATAATTTAGGTTAAGTAGTGTGTAAGCTCAGGGACTGATGACCTTAGCAGTTAATTCCCATAAGATTTCACACACATTTGAACACTTTTTGAACTTACCCGAATCCATGTGCTGCTTATAATTAAATAACCAACGTTCCGAAAACAACTTGGCGATCTGGAAGTTAGCACCATTTTTGCATTTGGGCACTTTGATTTCTATTCGTTATTACAGAACAGAATTCTACGTTACTATTGTGGAGATTCCAGTAATTATATGTTACAGAGTTAAATGTCGTTAAAACAAGAGTTACTAGTATAATGTCACTTACGTCCTCGCTTTCTGGGACCATGACAAAGAACTCCCAGCGACTGCTGGCATTCACGCAGATAGTAAATCAACGCGCAAGGTGGTTCCAGCCATGTTCATCCTTTTATGAACGGCGTGTCGCTTGCAGAGATGTTTGTTTTGTCTCCGGCTGCCACCAGCTGCGTGCAATGCTGTATCCCGTAACACCTAAATAGCAGACCTACAATGCAAGAAGAGAGAGCCAAATACTGTTTAACATTTGATACAGACACTCACTTCTTTTTCTCTAATAGATGTTCTTTATTAGCTAACCCGACACTGTTTATAGGAGTAAAAGAGACTGGACAGGACGATAAAATTATGGATAGGACTATACGACAGAGGTAAATATTGACAGAGTGTGGCAAGTAGGGGAAAATCTAAAGACACTGAGACGGAAAGAAGTAGAAAAAAAGTGTGTAAAATTTCAGTCAGTATAACGTAACAGATTGTTTAGTTCCCATTTCTTTCTTCCTTTAGCAACTTCAGAAATTCAAAAGTCAAACCAACATTATACTTACCTCACTCAGCGAATCATCTGTTATCATTCGCAATAAATATTACATTTTGCAACTTTTCAATATTTGGTAGGCTTATCAAGAATCTCTATGCTGAGTTTTCAAACGCTATCGCTTTTTGAATATCAATAAGTATATTTAATAGTTTTACACCTAACCTACCATGAGAAAACCTGCAATCGGGTTACATGGATGAGTTATATCCTACGTATAAAAGGAAAACTCTTTTATTAAAGCACTGCAGATACACTTTTTACTTCAGTTTACACACATACAAAATTTAATCACGTATGGTGTACACACCAGTTATTCATGTGGGTTTATAACTTGAGTAGTGTTGCATACTTTAATTTCACAGACGTCTTCTTTTGCTAGGACGCTCACGTACTGTACAGTGAAGTATATTCTAAAAAAATCTAAACATCGATTCTCTTAATCACGCTACTGATTTATTTATTCTGACGTTTTTAATTTAAAACACTTTCGTCACCGATCAGTATACAAGACTTACACACTCGATATTCGGAGCTCGGAATGTTTCCAGCAGCAAAGTACAGTATTTCAGCGTATGAAAGGTGATGTTTACTGAATGCTAACGAATATTGTCCGGATCTTTAATGACAAGAAGGAAAAAGTTCATTCACTCCAACTGTTTCGAAAAGTCACCGAAGGTAGTCAGCATTTTTGTAACTTCATACTGCAACTAGCTATACGTGTGACTAGGGCCTTCCGTTGGGTAGACCGTTCGCCGGGTGCAAGTCTTTCGATGTGACGCCACTTCGGCGAGTTGCGCGTCGATGGGTATGAAATGATGATGATTAGGACAACATAACACCTAGTCCCTGAGCGGAGAAAATCTCCGACTCAACCGAGAATCGAACCCGGGCCCTTAGGATTGCGCGTTGACCACTCAGCTACCGGGAGGGGACTATACTGCAACTGACTGTGTGGCATCAGGTAGTGTTACTTTTCATTCGTATTTACTCGACTACGCCACGAAATAAGACGGATACCGCTGACATCTGGCTGCGTAGGTCATTATAGACACTGCTCCATTAAATGTGTTTTACTTACTAAAGGACATCCTAATAAAGTAGAGTAGAATTATGTGGAGTCTTCTGCCTTTGACCTACCCCAAGTTCAACAATCTGAAAGCATTCAGTGATAACCACGTGGAATACTCATATAAATGCTTGCAGTCGTACAGAATACAGAAACAATATCAGCATAATACCCCGTTATGTAAATTACTTAGGAAATCAAAGGATCCTGTTTTCTCTCTCCCTCTCTTTAGTTTAGGTTCAACAAGTGTATTAAATAAATAGAAAAGATATGGAGAGAAAGCGAAACTGGAGTTTAGCACCTGGTCGGCGACGACGTCGTTATGGATGGGGTACAGGGTCAGATTTGACGCGAATGAGAAGCAGGAGCAGTCAAGGTCTTGCTTTTAAGGGAAACCTTCCAATATTAACCTTAAAGAAGAACCCAAAACCTGAAACCAGGGTAAAGGTACGGAGTTCCCCCAGAATGCGTCTGAACCATCACCCACCTGACACGATACGAATGGACAAAAACTCGAGCTGCACAAAATTTAATTGCTCTGATCAATTTAAGGAACCCCATAGCAATATTAACAGGATACAACGTGATCCCATAGCACACAGACTGTGAAAGAGTGTTCATTTGCTGACCGGGTCATCCGACACACATTATAACGTATTAAAAAAGCTCATCACAATATTCGTATCAAATACAATTGTAAAGCCCAATCATTCCGAATGTCAACAAACGATTCAGTATTTCGAGCAGCTAAAGACGCTTTCCAATGGATGTACCAAAACTCACATGTGACAGTGTAGACTCGATCGTCGTTTATTTTAGCTACAGAGGATATATCAAGAACCAATATTACGTTCTGAAGGAGAGGACGTGTACCCTTCTGAGGACTACGCATTGTAGCGAATATATGGGAGAAGTTGCAACTGTGTATTGCATGATTATCTGTTACTCTAAACAGAATACCTGCCCTTTGCTGGTAGTTCAGAAAAAACTTAACTGGTTGAAATTGTCACCATTCTTTCGGAACTTACAAGAGTTTCTTTCATGCTGCTGTGTGACTAGCATCTTCAGGCGATTCTCCATAGTCCTAAGTTTCTTACCGAAACGCTGATTTTCTCCTTCTTTACCGAGAATTCATTGACTTTGTTTTCGAAAAAAATAGATCTTATAACAATTTGAATTTTTTAATGGCAGCCGAGGTGTGTTCTGGTAGTTCTCTCGGTAGCACACTGATCGTCGAACTTAGAGCTCAGGATATCAGTATAGATTTATATGTTCGAATTTACACACGTTCATTTGATTACAGCTTCCTATATGCAACTCGATTATGGCGACAATAAGAGGTCCTCTTCTAAGCAGGCAACATGCTTCAAAATTCTCTGTTTATAGCTGCTTACTCATTTACTTCTGAGCGAATAATAATCTGAGGGAGTTTTAAATATTTATGAAACTTCTGGAATGGATACGGTCCGGTAGATATCTACACCATACGGTATGTCGATATTTGACGTTGCATGCAAACCTGCTTATAGACTTTGGCGAGCTACCCTTGTGGGCAACACATTCAGGATGGTTCAATGGAACCTGAATCGGTCAAAAGTTGAGTATTGTATGCAGTCTAGACGAACAATAAAATTTGTCATACAAGAATTACTAGCACATTTTCTTCCAAAGAAGACAATGCGTCAATTCTGCTAAGGGTCCACATATGTTGTAGAATTGGCAAATGACATCTGAGTCACCCAGTAGTTGATAGTGTTCAGGGTTCGTTTGTACACTTTACTGTAAGCTAAGTTTTCGTCTCTGCTACTGGGACTCGGTCGTATGGAGAGGACTGGAGTTCCTTCTGCTTCTTCTTTGTCTCCCCGCTAAGCTCGGAAATAATGTCTGCTATGGGCCTGTTCATTGTCTCTGGCAAGAAGAAAAATATGTAAACGTTACTGAGGATGCAACAAGTGGCGAAGAACCAGTAACAGCCATAGAGTCCTAACCAGTCTAGCAGGACAACATACGACTTGATTACGGCTGTCACGATGAACGTGTGCGCTGTGAAGCCGATAGAGACGGCTATGGGTAGCGCTTCCGGCGAGAAGCTCTCGTTGATGACCACGTAGAGAAGAGCGCCGATGCCAATAGCGTTGAGCACCAGCAGAAGCGACATCGCAGCGACGGGCAGCCACCACACTGCGGTCACGTCGATGTGGCCGTCCTTGGCGAAGAAGTACCCGCCGAGGGCAGCGAGGCAGAGGGCCATGCCAGCATTGGTAGCCAGCAGCAGCGGTCTGCGACCAGCGCGGTCCACCAGCGCCGATGACAGGAAAGTGGCCAACAGCTGGAGCGCCGCTACGACCACTGCTGACCATCCAGCCGAAACGCCGTTCTCCGCCTCCGAGAACATCTGGACCACGTAGCTGAGGACTACTGGGCTGCCGTTCAGCGACTGGTTGAGGTTGAGCACGATCGCTGTGATGGTGCTCAGGCGACAGGCGCGGTCTCTCAGGAACTCAGCGAGAGACATCCGAGTGCGTCCGTCATCTTGAGTTCGAGCATCCGCATCAGCCCGAAGGCGTTCCAGCTCTTGGGCGACGTCGTGACCAGCACTGCGGAACCAGCGAAGTGACTTCTCGGCTTTGTTCTCTCTGCCTCTGGACAGAAGATACTGGGGCGATTCGGGTAGGAAGAAGAAGCAGATCAGGTACAGCAGAGGGATGACGAAGCAGCCAGTACAGACTATGCGGTACGAAGAGGTGGCCCCAACGAGATATGCTATGAGGATACCTGCGTTGAACATGAGAGCGAAGAAGGTGCCCAGCGCCCCCCGCACGTGATCCTCGGCTGCCCCGTTGATGTACGTGGTGGACACGACGGCCGTGCAGCCCGTGCCAAGGCAAGTGACCACCCGACCCAACATCAGTACTGGGAAGGAATGCGCCAGCAGCACGATGACACCTCCCAGGACCACCAAAGATCCTGCCACGTATCCAGCTGGCTTGAAGCCCCAGCGATGGCTGAGGAGACTGCACAGAGAAGGTCCAGTTGCCGAGATGAGGGTCACGAGGGTTATCATCCATGAGGTCTCTCCTTTACTGAGGGGCCTGTCCAGCGGCTGTTCCATGCCTGCTGTCCCATTGCTTTCCAGCACCGGAAGAGACACAGCGTTCCAACCGACGACGTACCCAGAGGCCAACGAAATGAGATTCGCTGCAACAAGAGAGAAAATTCGTCATTCATTGTACATCATACGTTGTATGGATAAATGACAGGTATAACAATCGTTTCTTATAGGCCTGCATGTACCACGACTGCAAACGTTCTGTACGCTTTCTTGCATTTGTATGTACAACTATCTCTGTATGGAATTTCGATGACTGAATTAACTGCCTCCGTCGTTTAATGACTAAGATAGTTTGGATTTTGCGTGTTCTGTGGATCACATTCCCGACACACCGGTGTGATGTGGAAGTCGTCGGCAGGCTTTCAAATAAGGAACATGCTCTGCGAAAATATTGCTACATGCTGCCCATTTAAATATCTGAATGTTTGTTTCTTATCTTGGTCTACGACAAAATTTGATGAATGTAACCCAATGCTTACATAATGTAAGTACTCAGAAAATCATCTGTGGATTAAAAGGAGTTGGCCTGCAGAAATGTTTGCAGTTTGTGAGATTTTCGTGATCTGACAACACCTTCAGTTCACAAGGCAGGTGGTAAAATGTTTTTGTGGCTGCGTATTTTACTCCTTCCTACGCAAGCTTAGGGTTCTTGATAGCGGAAGATATTTTTGTTCCTGGTGTTACATTTCTGAATGCTACTTTTAAATAAGAAACTGATTCTTGTCGACGAACTACAATAAGAGATTAAATATACACATATGAGGCTGTGTGTAATGATGTAATTCTACTGGTTCCACAGTTGTAGCAAGACAACGTACAACTGCAGGCTGTACGATTCTCGTAGTATTCTTTTACGCAAAACCATCCCACCGTAAGAAAGAGTGGTAAAAGAAACTTGGTAGATCGAATTACATGTGAGAATTATATCTCATTGTAACAGTTCTGATTTATAAGTTGATGACAATTTTTAGCTCTAAGACTTTTTTTTTTATTTAGTTACCGTCTCACAGTAAGTTTTCTACATGTATATTAAGCCCATTTTTATTTTGAATCTCAGTCAGATACTAGAGAATTGATGTTTCGTGGTTCGTAGGAAGAGTAATTAAGTTCTGTTTTTGTTCTCTATCAGAATACTAAAATGTCGGAACAAGGGTTTTCATAATACAAATTGTACTGTTACATGTCAAATTTTATCACAACGATAATAAAGTTTTACTAGATTGCCTTGCAGTTTTCAGAGACAAAGTGTAGATAACGACAATATTGTCAAAGATAGAGCTTTAGACGTTACCGTACGTCTTTTAAAAATGGTTCAAATGGCTTAAGCACTATATGTCTTAACATCTGAGGTCATCAGTCCCCTAGACTTAGAACTACTTAAGCCTAACTAACCTAAGGACATCACACACATCCACGCCCCAGGCAGGATTCGAACTTGCGACCGTAGCAGCCGCGTGGTTCGAGACTGAAGCGCCTAGAACAGCTCCTCCATATCGGCCGGCCGTACGTCTTTCTCCAGGGTAATAGTAATTACAATTTTTGATAACAAAAGTTTCAAGAGCTAGCAGACTTGCATGTATGGTCTCGCTTGCACTATCACAGTGATAGTGACAGTCTGCCATTATTCAAAGTGTGTGAGATTGTACATTGTAACAGATCAATAAACACGAAAATTACACACATATTCCGCCTGAGTTCACTTTCCAATATATATAAGGAAACATCACTAAGCTACAACCAAACATCGTATTTGTCCACATAGAACCAGTCACGTGGAATTTCAACATACGGCCATAATAGGCATTTCAAGAAACAGCTTTTTTTCTATATATGCAACTCGTCTCATATATTTACTTCATGTCTGCGTTCTGAAATGGTTGAGTTTCATCAAGTAAATGGTTTGGAGCTTCTTTCTCTTTGAAGAGTTTATAATGAAATCGTCATAGATTTCAAAGTCTATCCGAATGGCGTGCAAGTATGAATACTTCATGCTGCCCTCTTAGGTTTCGACAAGCATCAATCGAACTACAAATAGAAATTTGGTTTTGCATTAGAATTCATGGAGGATAAATAAGATTTTCCGATGACGTTTTAATTCTGCCAAAAGATTTCGAACATCAGTTGAACGGAATACAAAGGGAATTGAGAAAAATAAAAATAAAACAGGATAACTACATTGTTTTGGTAGGTTTCCCAATGCGTCAATATTCATTAACCTTTCTTCTTTCAAGGTGTTATCTTCACAGTTCAATCACATTAACGTGACCTTGTACGGAAGCAGCCTACTCAAGCCTTATAAAATTCACATCAGTCTTTCCATTGTGTCCCAGCCTAGTCCGTTGTAACTAGCTCTGACGTCATAAATGTTGCGCAATACTTTAAAAATCAAGTAAATAACCTGAAACGTTTCTAGCATGTCAGGAGTAATACTAAATCAATATGTGGTGAATATCAGTTCAATAACTTTAACCATTTTCGAAATTTGGATGTTTTTCTGTAAAAATCATTGGCGCAACAGAAAAGAGCTAGAAACTTAAAAATTCATATTTAGATTCATTTTGCATAATAATTTAATAGAAACAGTATTCTGGATCTCACACATTAAAATTTTAGCTGAAATTCATGATTTTATGGTTTTTTCTTAAAAATTAAGGAAACAAGATAGATTAAGTAGGCGAACAAATAAAGCTAGGATGTTTAAATTTAAGTAGAAGGGAGATCCGCTATAATCATAAAGATGTGAGAAGTTTCAACTGAATAACGATAAAACTATAGCGATAGCGTATCTCCAAAGGCAAGTTCAGAGCTCCTCTACTGCGTGTAGTGTAATTAAATTAATTCTCTCGCCCAAAATATTTGACTAAGCCACGTCAGACTTTTATTATGATTACTTACTTGTGTGCTGTTGCATATTTAAATTGAGAGCTTCATCGGCCATCAGCAAAGGAAGCAATGATTCATTCGATAACTTAAAGTGGTGCATTACTAGCCCAGCAGCTAGTCGGGAGAGCGTATTTGATCAGGCGTTCCCTTAGCCGTCCGCACCGCTGCTTTATATGTAAGAATGCTGCACAAGAAAAAAGGCCCCTGTTCTCTCCTACGCTGATTAGCGCACCACCTTTACTGGGAGTCGCGTCGCGTCGGTATCATTGCTATAAACAGCCTCGGATGCCGTAATAAGTTACTCGGGATACGCGTAACCATGAAATTGTTTTTGAATGAAGTGTTAATTCTGGGATGACTTTAATGATCTATCTTCAGTTTGCGTATGTCGCATTTTCACGTGCCACCACGGGACAGACATTCTACCATTATTTAGCGTGGTGTTTGATGAACATTATCATCAAATTATGGCGAGCATTCACTTAAACATTTAATTTGAACAATTATAGCTGCATCAGCGCATTAGACTCTGAACTGCTCTGGTAGTTGGATTGTGTGGATTCTTTTTGGTCTGTGACTTTCAGAATATAGTGAACATTTTAGAGAAATGGTTTTTGATTATGAATCCCAGACAATCTCCTAATTCCTCCGAGCCATAAGCTGTAGCTATAAATGTATTTCTCAGATGAAGTGGGCACTAGGAATTCTAATTACAGGCTTCACATTTTGCTAATCACTTTCTGGTTGCCAATGTTTTAGTTAGAGAGCCAGTGTTGAGAACGGCAAACAACAGCATTAAATAAATAATAGGAACATTAATAACAACAAATCCACCCACCGCCCCACATATGGTGCATCGGCCGGGAAAGACAAAATATTAATAACAATTAATCCACCCGCTGCCCCACATATGGTGCATTGGCCGGGAACGACAAAATATTTATACCAATTATTCCACCCGCCGCCCCACAACCTCCTTCTGTGGTCGATGTCAATGTGCAACAACCGCTCACAGACGGCAGGTGGCAACAAAAGCAGTTGGGGGTGTATAAAAATGTGTCGCGGAAAACAATGTGGTCGTTGCAGTTATGTGGTAATGGAGCGATTTATCTGACGTCCAAAAGTGCGTGATCGTAGGCTTTCGTGCTGAGGGTGGAAGCATATCCGAAACGACCAATATGTTAACTATTGGTGAGATGCCATGGTCGAAATATACCAGGCATGGCAAGATGACGCTGTCCAAAACCGGCAGTAAGGAAACTGTGGATGGATGGATGAATGGAGAGGGTTGTATGGGCGCACGAAGGTGAGGTCTAATGGAGAGGGTTGTATTGGCGCATGAAGGCGAGGTCTTCAGCGCCCGCTCAGCTACAGATTGAGACGGGTGTCAAGAAAATACTCAGAACAGTAAGATAAAACAGAACGTAAAACACATGTAATAAGGTTGGAAAAATATGTGCCTACCCACACCGACGAAGCATGTCGTCAGCAGTAAAACATGGACAACACAAGAAGAAAGTGGTGGAGGGAGCTAAAACAATATAGCAGATGGAAGTGGCTGGATGACCTCAAGGAAAAAAGGGGAGAGACAGCCACTGTGCAATGCAGTAAAACCTCCAGCCTAAAAGTTTAGGCCTGAGTCCAGACACATCACAAAACTTTAAAACCCTAGACACACACGTCTCATTATTAGCTAAAACACAGGGCAGATCCCCATCAACTTGTGCTTCTGCCCTTGCATCACGGTATAAATTGCAGTCTGTTAAAATGTGCCGGACAGAGATGTGCACACCACAAAACGGGGGATCCTCCCGCCGTAATAGAAAGCTATGTGTGAGAGGACAGTGCCCAATCTGAAGACGCGTGAGGGTCACTTCCTCCCACCTGAGCAACCGGCAGGAGGAACGCCATTGCCGAGTTGTTGACTTCACCAACCGCAATTTATTGGCCGTCACCGCCAGCCATTCTTCCTCCCACAACTCAATGCACTTCTTGTGGAGTGCAGAAATGGCACGTTACAAGGGAATAGGACACTGAACCACATCCTGCTCTCTGCAGGCTTCCTTGGCAGCCCGATCGGCCTGTTCATTGCCCCATATGCCTACATGACCAGCCACCCAGCAGAAGGACACCTCCTTGCCCCGCCGTTGGAGCAAGTACAGTTGGTCATATATCAGCTGGACCATCTACTCAGTTGGGTATAGATTCTGCAATGATTGTAAGGCACTAAGAGAATCGGAGCAGAGGAGAAATCGATTGCCCCGAACACGATTCATCTGCTCCAGTGCCTTCAGGATCGCGTCGAGCCCCACTGCGAAAACGGTATATTCATCAGGGAGGCGAATCCGGGTAACATGATCAGGGAACACTACAGAACAGCCAAGGAAATTCTCTTGTTTGGAGCCATCAGTGTAAACGACGGTAAAACCGTGATGCACATCTAAAATGTTAAAAAACAGAGATTGGAATGTAAAATCTGGTGTACTATCTTTCTTAACATTAGTCAAATCTAAAATGAGTCTAGGTCTCCGGAGGATCCAAGGTGGAAATCTACTGCAACCGCGAGGGATAACGTGAAGACCAGCCATATCCATCGCAGAGAGGCAATCCTGTGTGCGAATCCCATAGGGCCGCGTCGCTCGTTGCCGGTTATGAAATAGCCGTGCCAGAGGAAGCTGAGCAACGGTATGGTATGCAGGTGTGTATGGTGTGGACAAAATGTGGTGCACCAGTGGACATAGGGAGTAAACGACGGCTGCGGGGATGTGTAAAGGCTAACAGACGTGTTACTGCTGAGCAACTGACAGCGCAGGCGAACCAATGGGCTACCATCAGTGTCTCCTGAACGACTGTTCAGCGAAAGATGCTGGGTATAGTCCTCCGCAGCAGGTGTCTTTGTTCATACACCCATGCTTACTTCTCTTCATTGGCGACGAGTGCAGGATTCAGCACGTCAGTGCCGCAAATGAAGGCCACTGAGAGGCGACAGGTGGCCTTCTCAAATGAATAATATATTATGCTCCATCGGACAGGGGGATGATGGATCGTCGGAATGATCTAGAAGGGGGTGGTAGGGTCTGGGAAATGTTTTCTACCATACATCATATACAACCACGCACTTGACGAAAGGTTGTAACACCATAGCTCTAATGCTGTACGGATTTATTTTGCCTTTTGCTTTGATTTAATGTTATAACATTCAGTATCTGTAAATGTGTTTGAATCGATAATACAAAATTGTATAATCCTTTCTTTGTTAAAACTTTGATGTCATGGTTTGATTCTACGCAATGTAGTATATCTGTCATTTAAATTCTTTGTCCCAATTGGAGGAAGACAAAACTTACTGTATACAGGGTGAGTCACCTAACGTTACTGCTGGATATATTTCGTTAACCACATCAAATACTGACGAACTGAATCCACAGACGGAACGTGAGGAGAGGGACTAGTGTAATTGTTTAATACAAACCATACCAAAATGCACGGAAGTATGTTTTTTAACACAAACCTACGTTTTTTAAATGGAACCCCGTTAGTTTTGTCAGCATATCTGAACATATAAACAAATACGTAATCAGAGCCGTTTGTTGCATTGTAAAATGTTAATTACATCCGGAGATATTGTAACCTAAAGTTGAAGCTTGAGTACTACTCCTTCGCTGTTCGATCGTGTGTATCGGAGAGCACCGAATTACGTAGGGATCCAAAGGGAACGGTAATGGACCTTAGGTACAGAAGAGACCGGAACAGCACATTACGTCCACATGCTAAAACCTTTTCATTGGTCTTTTTCACTGACGCACATGTACATTACCATGACGTGGAGGACGCATAAATTGGCCAGCCCGTTCTCCTGATCTTACACCTCTGGACTTCTTTCTGTGGAGTACGTTGAAGGAGAATGTGTACCGTGATGTGCCTACAACCCGAGAGGATATGAAACAACGTATTGTGGCAGCCTGCGTCGACATTACACCAGATGTACTGCGGCGTGTACGACATCCGTTACGCCAGAGATTGCAATTGTGTGCAGCAAATGATGGCCACCACATTGAACATCTATTGGCCTGACAAGTCGGGACACACTCTATTCCACTCCGTAATTGAAAACGGAAACCACGTGTATACGTGTACCTCACCCCTCATGGTAATGTACATGTGCGTCAGTGTGTAAGTAGGCTGTTTAGGCTTTTATATTGGTAACGCCACGTAGCGCTCTGTATGAAAATCACTGGCTGTGCTGTGTGCAGTCTGTGATTTTCATACAGAGCGCTACGTGGCGTTACCAATATAAAATCCTCAACAGCCTACTTACATATGCGAAACGTCCCCTTAGAAAAATTATACATGACTGTGCTTAAACTGACACACAATATTTTTCGCGCAACGCAATCTGACTTTCAGTAATCCCTACAAAAGAATGCCCCTGACTAACATTAACCTATACGTTTCACAAATCACTTACCTCACAAAAATCTTCGTTACTCGAACTACTGTAAAACAGCGAGCGCCACTACTGCTAGCTAAATAAAAGATTCAAACTAAGGAAGGCACTAACTACTGATAGGCATAGTTAGCAAATGAAAGATTTTAATAGAGAACAAAAAAATGTATTTACCTTATTAGTCATAATATATATAGGAGTTCATGACATCCATTCTTACAAATCTACTGTTTCTGATGGACACACCACCAGATTATCCATTCTCAAAAATCCGCCATCTCACTTCCCCACATCCACCACTGCTGGCAGCACACCTCCAACTACGCAACGCTACACGTTGTTTACATCCAGCTGGCCAACACTACAATGGCAGACAACAATGCAAACTAGCCACAGACTGCACACAGCACAGCCAGTGATTTTCATACAGAGCGCTACGTGGCGTTACCAATATAAAAGCCTAAACAGCCTAATTACAAGTGAAAAAGACCAATAAAAAGGAGTTAACATGTGGACGTAATGTGCTGTTCCAGTCTCTTCTGTACCTAAGGTCCATCACCATTCCCTTTGGATCCCTACGTAATTCGGTGCTCTCCGATACACACGATCGAACAGCGGAGGAGTGGTACTCAAGCGTCAACTTTAGGTTACAATATCTCCGGATGTAATTAACATTTTACAATGCAACAAACGGCTCTGATTAGGTATTTGTTTATATGTTCAGATGTGCTAACAAAACTAACGTGGTTCCATTTAAAAAAACGTAGGTTTGTGTTAAAAAACATACTTCCGTGCATTTTTGTATGGTTTGTATTAACCAATTACACTAGCCCCTCTCCTCACGTTCGGTCAGTGCAATCGATTCGTCAGTATTTGATGTGGTTTACGAAATATATCCAGCGGTAATGTTAGGTGACTCACCCTGTATATTTGGAATTTGTTCAAATAATTTTGTGTAGAAATACTAATATGTGCGAATGTTCCTTTTTATTTAAAATGTTTGTTTGCTGTTTGTAAACTGCTGACCTTCACTTAGGATTCTTAGTTATGTGGTATGTAAGAGGTAGTGTGGTTCCCCTCGGGAACGGAACTTAGTAGCGCGCGCAAGTTGTGGTTGGCTAGGTAGAAAAGGTGGAACAAAGAGTCAGTCGGGGACGAGCTACCAATCTGTGCACTGCACATGTAAAAGTTGTGTATTGTGCTGGTTCGGAGAGAGGCTTTTTCTGTCACTTCCCAATGCCTCGGATGGATGGATAAATAGCTGGAACGTTTCTGGAATTGGTATCCATAATCGCCACCAAGAAGGGACGGAGTCCAGCAATTCTGCCTGCAAATCCACCTACCAACATGCAGTTGCCACCACATTGCGCGATCACTGTAACGGAATACTATAATAATGTACAGTGAAGGATCAGCTTATTGAATGTGTTAGTGTGCTCAAATATAAGGTAATTCATGTACCTACCTTGATTTTTTCCCTATCACAACACCTCTCAGGTACCTCTCCATTTGAACTAACGAGTGTCCTAGTTTGTCGAAAAAATGAAAGCCTCCCAGTCATGGAAACACTTCAATTTAAAGTTTTTTTTTTTTGGAGTGTCAAAGTCATCTATTTCATCATTTACTTGAAAGTAGAAGACTGTGGTAATAAGGACAATTTGCTGTTTCTTTTAAAAATTAAAATTTCTTAAAACTGAGGCTTATAAAGTTTTGTTTGGTTAATGATCATAGTGCTGCCTGTAGTAATTTTTAAAAGGTGAGTCATTTTCTTGCAGATTTGTCAACATTGTGTTTCACTGTAGTAAAAGTGGAAAACTGCAATAGTTGAAAGTTAAATATTCATTGTTTGCTGTTTTTCTCTCTTGGGTATCAAAAGTGCATATTAATGTTGTAACAGGATCCATAGTTTGCCTATTGTGCTCATACTGCACAACGAGTAATAGAAAACCAACTATCTATGAAAACAATAACTTCTTTATTCAAAAGGCAGTGAAAAGCAATCTGTTAGTGAATTCCATTTAACTTTCATTCTAAATAGAATAGTATCTAGTTGAGAGATATTTAACATGTGACCACTTCATAATTTTGCAGTGAAATACATTCATAATTTTATGTCAGCTAGGAAAATGTTTGAACAATAATACTGAACCTATGTCCAATTAACGATTCTGCAATGAATATTAATAGTAATTATTATAAAGACCATTCAGTTTGAATAAGCCCTGAAAGTGATAGTGTATTTCGTTATCTGTTATATTTATGTAAATAGTCTGTCCTACTCTGTCAGCTTCCAATCTTAACCGTGAACATATGCAGGTGTCAGACTTCATTGCACTCGTGTGTGGTAAAATAGGTGTCCATTAAAGTTACTAATAGCTGTTTTCTTAAACAAGAATGTTAATCATTCTCTTGCCTAATTAGGCTGGCGACCGTTTCCTTTATTCTTTAAACAGTGTAGCTAGATAAAATATTATTTGTTACTGTTTGAATTTTTAAGTAATTCTGACTTTCAGTTCCAATAAGCCACCTCCGTTAGGTATAACACGGTCAAGAAAGCAAAATTCCTCTCAGAGGGTAACACTGCTATGTTGCTTTGTATCATAATTACTCTAACAAAATACTTCTATTTCACAATCTGCCTCCAGTTTCCAGGTTATGGTATAGCAGTAGCAGACGGTAGTGTTATAAGGTCTGTTCCTAAAGACTGGAAAGTAGCACAGGTCACACCAATATTCAAGAAAGGAAATAGGAGTAACCCATTGAATTACAGACCCATATCAATGACCCCAATTTGCAGTAGGATTTTGGAGCATATACTGTACTCGAACATTATGAATCACCTTGAAGAAAATGACTTATTGATACATAACCAAAATATCGTTCTTGTGCAACACAGCTAGCTCTTTGTTCCTATGGAGTAATGAGTGCTTTCGACAAGGCATCTCAGATAGATTCCATATTCCTAGATTTCCAGAAGGCTTTTGATACCGTTCCTCACAAGCGACTATTAATCAAATTGCGTGCATATGGAGTATCGTCTCAGTTGTGTGACTGGATTCGTGATTTCCTCTCAGAGAGGTTACAGTTCGTGGTGATAGACGGTAAATCATCGAGTAGAACAGAAGAGATACCTGGCGTTCCGTAAGGTAGTGTCATTGGCCCTCTGCTGTTCCCGATTTATATAAATGATCTAGGTGATAATCTGAGCAGCCCCCTTAGACTGTTTGCAGATGACGCTGTAATTTGCCGTCTAGTAAAATCATCAGACGATCAATTCCAATTACAAAATGACCTAGAGAGAATTTCTGTAAGGTGCGAAAAGTGGCAGTTAGCACTAAACAAAGAAAAGTGAGAGGTCATGCACACGGGTACAAAAAGAAATCCGATAAATTTTGGGTGTACGATAAATCGCACAAATCTAAGGGCTGTCAATTCGACTAAATACCTAGGTATTACAGCAACTTAAATTGGAAAGACCACATAGATAATGTTGTGAGGAAGTAGAAACAAAGACTGCGCTTTGTTGGCAGAACACTTAGAGGATGCGACAAACCTACTAAAGTGACAGCCCACATTACACTTCTCCGTCCTCTGCTGGAATATTGCTGCGCGCTATGGGATTGACGGAGGACATCAAAAAAGTGCAAAGAAGGGCAGCTCGTTTCGTGTTATCGAGCAATAGGGGTGAGAGTGTCACTGATATGATACGCGGGTTGAGGTGGCAGTCACTGAAACAAAAGCGGTTTTCTTTGCGACGAGATCTATTTACGTAATTTCAATCACCAACTTTCACTTCCGAATGCGAAAATATTTTGTTGACACCCACCTACGTAGGGAGAAATGATCATCATAATAAAATAAGAGAAATCAGAGCAAGAACGGAAAGATTTAGGTGTTCCTTTTTCCCACGCGCCATTCGAGAGTGGAATGGTAAAGGAGTAGTATGAAAATAGTTCCATGAATCCTCTGCCAGGCATTTAAGTGTGAGTTGCAGAGTAACCATGTAGATGTAGATGTAGATGTTCTGGATGATCTTGTCATTCTGGAAGGCACAACATCTGTTTATGGAGACCATGTCCACCACTGCATGCAATAGGCTTTTCCTCGTAACGATGGCATCTACCAGCAGGACAATGCCACGTGTCACACAACTCGCAGTGTACGTGCATGGTTCAAAGAGCTCCAGAATGGGTTGACCGGACTCCCTTTGACAGACTTCCAAGATTTAAGTCCGTCTCCTTAGCTGAGTTGTCAGCACATTTGACTGTCATGCAGAGCGTCCAGGACGTACTCCTACCGGATCGGAGATTTTCTCCACTCGGGGACTAGGTAATGTGTTGTTCTCACCACCATTTCATAGCCATCGAAACTCCAGTAGCCCAATGTTGCGTCATATGAAAAGAGTTGTAGCTCGGTGGCTTAACTTCCCCAGGTGGCCATTAATGGAATTCGATTATTTCACTTTTTCCCGAGATTTAAACCCAATCGAAAATCTCTGGGACCACCTCTAGCGGAATGTTCGCGCCGTGGAGCCTCAACCGAGAAACCTTAAGCAAATGGCCACTCCACTGGAGTCGGAATGGCTCCACATCCCTCTCCAGAATCTCATGAATCTCTTCTTGCACTTCTCACAGCGGTCCGCGTAATAAAAGGTGTTGAAACTTATTCCCGGCAGGGTCAGGGATTTTCTCTGCCTCGTGATGACTGGGTGTTGTGTGGTGTGATGTCCTTAGGTTAGTTAGGTTTAGGTAGTTCTAAGTTCTAGGGGACTGATGACCATAGATGTTAAGTCCCATAGTGCTCAGAGCCATTTGTTGAAACTTCCCCTTTGTATGTAAAGAATGACAGTGCTGGAAAAACTCTTACTTTATTTGATTTTCAAACAGTTGAGCAAAACTGAAGTACTCAGACAGCTCTCTCTTTACTTATTCCGACCATCGCTAAACTGACACAAAATATTTTTAGCGCAACGCAATCTGACTTTTAACAATTCCTACAAAAGAATGGCCCTAAGTAACAATAACCTATACCTTTCACGAATCACTTACATCACAAAAATCTTCGTTACTCGAACCACTGCAATACAGGCAGCCCCAATACAGCCAGCTAAATAAAAGATTCTAACTACTGAAGGCACTAACTACTGATACGTATAGTTCGTAAATGAAAGATTTCGATAGAAAACTAACAATGTATTTAGCTTAATAGTGTTCAAAAGTCATATATATATATATATATATATATATATATATATATATATATATATATATATATATATATATATATCAGTTCATGACATCCAGTCTTAGAAATTTCCTTTTTCTGACTGACACACGTCAAAATCGTCCGCTCATAGTAACCTCTCAAAACTCTGGCAACTCTCTCCCCACATCCACCAATGCTGGCGGCTAACCTCCAACTGCCCAACGCTGCACGCTGTTCACATGCAACTGCCCAACACTACACTAACGAATAATCCAACAATGAGTCCAACCAGCCACAGACTGCACACAACGCAGTCAGAGATTTTACTACAGAGCGCTACGTGGCGTCACCTACATAAAAACCTAAACAGCCTACTTACAGTGTTACTCAGGTTTTCGACAGTAGATCACATCAATGAGACTGGAGTGTACGTCGTTACCTTTTTATCCTGGCAAGATTTTGGTCATTTCGCCATCTTTTACATCCAGCCAATCATTTTCACATTTTACTTAATGTTAATTACGGCACACATCCTATGAGTAGTCTTCTATCTATTGAGTAATACTCAGAAGTAAATATGACATGAACAGTACAAACAGTTGTAGCTACAGTAGAAAAAAAGGACCGGGAAGAAGTATAATGGCGGCAGTGGACGTTAGACGGGAGAGAAAGAGTAACGCAATATATTTAAAGAACACAAGCAACGAAGACAGGCGGACAGAAAGTGTAGTGACAGCATGCGAAGCAAATACAGAAAGACGCAGAACTGGGAGAATATGGGATTATTTACTTTACTTTTTGACAAGGGAGAATCCGACCACGGCTGTCAATTTAATTGGCAGAAAAAAAGGGTTTTTACTGATAAAATTCAGTATTTTGGCCTTTTCTTTAAGTGCAGTAGGTCACTGAATTGTTCGCAGAGTGCAGGGTAGTCCCTTCCACACGCGGATATTAACAACAGAGAAAAACTCTGCAATTTTCTTTGTCAGTGGGCCAGCTAAGAAACGATAAACGTGAGACTTTGTTAATATGATGAGGTGACTAGCAGACGATCTCTGATGGTACTCTGGTGCATGTGCATAGAAAGAATCGGTTCTTCTGTCCGCTTTCCTTTGTGTTGTCCGTATGAAAACAACATTTTGAACACAATTAATTTTCTGTTATTCTGCCATACAGCTCTTTTCATCGTCAGAGGGATGTTAAAAGCCTTTGAACTTTGCTAGAGAACTGTTATCTTTCTGGACATCTTTTATATTCTTCTGGGGTAATGGTATCACTGAAGTATTGTAAATTCTCAGTCACGTATTTATACACTGACGGAAAAAAATCGCTACACCTAGAAGGAGTTACGCGACATTGTAACGTCCCCATAGAAAAAACTTTATAAATGACAGTGCTGGAAAACCTGTACGTTATTTGATTTTCAAATAGCTGAGCAAAACTCAACGTACTCAAACATTTCTCTCTTTACTTATTCTGATCAACAGTAAACTGACACACAATATTTTTCTAGCGCAACGCAATCTGACTTTCAATAATCCCTACAGAAGAATGGCCCTGACTAACAATAACCTATACCTTTCATGAATCACATACCTCACAAAAATCTTCGTTACTCAAACTACTGCAGTACAGCAAGCGCCAGTACTGCCAGCTAAATAAAAGATTCTAACCACTGAAGCACTAAGTACTGATAGGAATAGTTTGCAAATGAAAGATTTTGATAGAGAACAATGTATTTAACTTAATAGTGTTCAAAAGTCATAATATATATAGCAGTTCATGACATCCAGTCTTACAAATTTCCTTTTTCTGACGGACACACGTCCAGATCGTCCGCTCTCAAAACTGCCATCTCTCTCCCCACATCCACCACTGTTGGCGGCTCACCTCCAACTGCGCAACGCTACGCGCTGTTCATATCCAACTACCCACCACTACAATAGCAAATATTCCAACAATGCAAACCGGCCACAGACTGCACACAGCACAGTCAGTGCTTTTCATACAGAGTGCTATGTGGCGTTACCAACACAAAAACCTAAACAGCCTACTTACAACATGAACGAAAGTCAGTAGGCGTGTTTCTATACCTGAAAGACGTCTATTCGAATTTCGCGCCAGTCGCATAAGATTGCCGCTGGTAGCCCCCACTATGGGAATGGAAGTTAGTTCTTTCTTAAATACACACTGTAACGGTAGTGAGCGTTAGTTACCTTTGAGATGGGACGGTGAGTTGGTGTTAGTCAAGAATGCCTTTAATGCGACAAGGACGCAATCATCAACAGCTCATTGAGTTTAAACGAAGTCGTGTGACAGGGTTACGAGAAGTTGGATATTCCTCCTGCGATACTGCTGACAGACTTGGAAGGAATGTAGCCATTGTACATGACTGCTGACAGCGGTGGTCACGGGAATGCATGGTCGCAAGAAGACCAGGCCCTGGACGACCGCGTGGCACTGCTAAGAAGGAAGACCATCCTGTTCGGTGTATCACTCTGGAGGATTCAAGGACAGCTTCGAGACAGACGCCTGTAGCTTGCATTCCCCTGACCACAAACCACCGCCATCTGCGGCTTCTGGCACCGCGGGATTAGCCGAGCGGTCTCAGGCGCTGCAGTCATGGACTGTGCGGCTGGTCCCGGCGGAGGTTCGAGTCCTCCCTCGGGCATGGGTGTGTGTGTTTGTCCTTAGGATAATTTAGGTTACGTAGTGTGTAAGCTTAGGGACTGATGACCTTAGCAGTTAAGTCCCATAAGATTTCACACATTTTTGCGACTTCTGCGGTGTCAAGGGAGAGCTTATTGGGGGGCATGGTGGACGCCTGTTGTATTTTCTAACGAAAGCCAGTTCTGCCTCGGTGCCAGTGGTGGCCATGTGTAAGTCAGAAGGAGGCTAGTTGAGGGATATGCCATCAACCTGTGTGGTAGGCACATTGGACCTACACCGGAAGTTATGGTCAGGGAAGCGTTACGTATGACAGCTGGAGCATACTTGTGGTTACCCCACGCAACCCACAGCTAATTTGTTCGCCAGTCTGATGGTTCGACCTGTTGTACTGCCATTCTTGAACAGCAGTCCAGGGTGTGTTTTCCATCATAACACTCGCAACTGTTGCAATTAACATTCTCTACATAGTATCGGCATGTTGCCTGCTGCTACTCAATCACCATATCTGCCCCCAGTCGAGTACATATGGGACATCACCAGACGACAGCTCCAGCCTCATCCAAAACCAGTATTAACCATTTGTGTATTCACCGGCCAAGCGCAACAGCCATGGAATTGACGTCCGCCGACTCTACAACTCAATGCATCAACTTTTACATGTTTGCATTCAACATTCTGGCTGTTACACCCCTTATTAATGTATCAAAATTTCACATTTGCAATGGCTTATCTTACGTTTACATTAACCGGTGATCCTGCAATGTTAAGCACATTAATGTATCACCTAGACAAATGCTTTTCCCGAATGTCATTACAGTACATTAATTATTTTTTGGTGTTACGATTTTTTTCCGTCAATGTATTTTGAGAAGCGCCTTTTTCTTTTGAGTCCATCTTATGCAAGAATATCATTTACGGCATCTTTCGTTACTTAGGATACTTAACTGTTTTGAGAGCCAAGAACACAGTTATAAATTCTTGTGGGGAGCCCACGTGTAATCCCCTCAAATTTAGCTAATACATAAAATTGGAATTTAATAAAGTAATTAAAATAGAGAAGGCTACAGTAAAATCAGGACATACTCCATCTTGTTGAAAAAGAGAAAATAAGTGGTAAATATGAGACAGGAAGGTTAGAATTAAAAACATGTAGCTGCACATTCAGAATATACACTGATAAGCGAAAACGTTATGACCACATGCTTAATAGCTCGTTTTTCCGACTTCGGAACGAAATACAGCACTGATTCTACGTATCACGGATATGGCAGTTTGTTGGTAGGTTTGTGAAGGTATGTGGCGTTAGATGTCTACGCCCAGGTTGTGTAATTCACGTAAATAACGGCTACTGATGGTGCCCGATAGCGACCCAGATAGATTCCATAGGATTTACATCAGGCGAATTTGGTGGCTGAGATATCAACGGGAGTTCACTATAACGCTCCTCAAACCATTGTAGCACAGTTACGGTTCCGAGTCACGGTCAATTACACTCCTGGAAATGGAAAAAAGAACACATTGACACCGGTGTGTCAGACCCACCATACTTGCTCCGGACACTGCGAGAGGGCTGCACAAGCAATGATCACAGCACGGCACAGCGGACACACCAGGAACCGCGGTGTTGGCCGTCGAATGGCGCTAGCTGCGCAGCATTTGTGCACCGCCGCCGTCAGTGTCAGCCAGTTTGCCGTGGCATACGGAGCTCCATCGCAGTCTTTAACACTGGTATCATGCCGCGACAGCGTGGACGTGAACCGTATGTGCAGTTGACGGACTTTGAGCGAGGGCGTATAGTGGGCATGCGGGAGGCCGGGTGGACGTACCGCCGAATTGCTCAACACGTGGGGCGTGAGGTCTCCACAGTACATCGATGTTGTCGCCAGTGGTCGGCGGAAGGTGCACGTGCCCGTCGACCTGGGACCGGACCGCAGCGACGCACGGATGCACGCCAAGACCGTAGGATCCTACGCAGTGCCGTAGGGGACCGCACCGCCACTTCCCAGCAAATTAGGGACACTGTTGCTCCTGGGGTATCGGCGAGGACCATTCGCAACCGTCTCCATGAAGCTGGGCTACGGTCCCGCACACCGTTAGACCGTCTTCCGCTCACGCTCCAACATCGTGCAGCCCGCCTCCAGTGGTGTCGCGACAGGCGTGAATGGAGGGACGAGTGGAGACGTGTCGTCTTCAGCGATGAGAGTCGCTTCTGCCTTGGTGCCAATTCTGGTCGTATGCGTGTTTGGCACCGTGCAGGTGAGCGCCACAATCAGGACTGCATACGACCGAGGCACACAGGGCCAACACCCGGCATCATGGTGTGGGGAGCGATCTCCTACACTGGCCGTACACCACTGGTGATCGTCGAGGGGACACTGAATAGTGCACGGTACATCCAAAAGTCATCGAACCCATCGTTCTACCATTCCTAGACCGGCAAGGGAACTTGCTGTTCCAACAGGACAATGCACGTCCGCATGTATCCCGTGCCACCCAACGTGCTCTAGAAGGTGTAAGTCAACTACCCTGGCCAGCAAGATCTCCGGATCTGTCCCCCATTGAGCATGTTTGGGACTGGATGAAGCGTCGTCTCACGCGGTCTGCACGTCCAGCACGAACGCTGGTCCAACTGAGGCACCAGGTGGAAATGGCATGGCAAGCCGTTCCACAGGACTACATCCAGCATCTCTACGATCGTCTCCATGGGAGAATAGCAGCCTGCATTGCTGCGAAAGGTGGATATACACTGTACTAGTGCCGACATTGTGCATGCTCTGTTGCCTGTGTCTATGTGCCTGTGGTTCTGTCAGTGTGATCATGTAATGAAATCTGACTCCAGGAATGTGTCAATAAAGTTTCCCCTTCCTGGGACAATGAATTCACGGTGTTCTTATTTCAATTTCCAGGAGTGTATATTGCTGAAAGGTGACATCGCCGTCGGGGAATCCATTAAGCATGAAGGGATGCTGGTGGTTGGCAGCTGCCAGCGTGTCCTCGATTACTACCGCAGGTGCCATGCAAGCGCAGGAGAATATTATCTCCCATGGCGTAATACCGTTCCCACCAGCCTGCGCCCGTGGCACGCAGAACGTTTCGCGCCGCCGTTCACCTCGACGACGCCGTTTGTGGAGACGACAATCGACCTAATGTAGCAATACTTTGATTCGCCTGAAGAGCAACACGTTTCCATTGATCGACGGTCGAATCCCGATGAAACTGTGCACGCGTGTGAACACGCAGGGGTGGTGAGCTGCGGAGCTCCGTGTTCAACAATGTACGATGAACGCTGTGTTGCGAAACATTTGTGCGTGAACCAGCATTATGCTCTTTCGGCAGAGATGCCACAGGCCTATCCTACTTTACAGAGCAGATAAGACTCCGAACCCCACGTTCTGTGATGAGTCGTGGACGTCCAGCCATTTAGTGCCTAGTGGTTTCCGTAGACGCTCAGGACAGTAGCTCTTGAACATTCGACCATTCGATATTCATTCACAGGCTATGAGTAATAATAATAAGCCATTTGTCAAAGTCGCTTGTCTAAGTGGTTTTCACCATTTCGCTAGGGTGATACCCCGTCCGTGTTTGCTTCGCTTACCAACTTTTGTTACCACGTCGCGGTAGGTAATGGCCACAATGTTTTGGCTTATCATTGTATGAGAGAAACGAATTGGGCATAGGAAAAATTGGTGCTATCACACAAAATTTAGCCGGCCGGTGTGGCCGTGCGGTTCTAGGCGCGTCAGTGTGGAACCGCGTAACCGCTACGGTCGCAGGTTCGAATCCTGCCTCGGGCATGGATGTGTGTGATGTGCTTAGGCTAGTTAGGTTTAAGTAGTTCTAAGTTCTAGGGGACTGATGACCACAGATGTTGAGTCCCATAGTGCTCAGAGCCGTTTGAACCATTCGGCAGAAGTCAATAAAAATTTTAACCGTCATATTCAGACTGAAAGCCTCTGTTAACAACATATACAGAAGGTCAAAAAGCTAAAGGAGTACATGGAAACTGTGTAACATAGAGGATAACTATTTCGGGGTGAGATTGACAAGAACGCGAATGTTGGTAAAATTGGGATTAATTGTTCAAAAATGGCTCTAAGCACTATGGGACTTAACATCTGAGGTCATCATTCCCCTAGACTTAGAACTACTTAAACATAACTAACCTAAGGACATCACACACACCCATGCCCGAGGCAGGATTCGAACCTGCGACCGTAGCAGCAGCGCGGTTCCGGACTGAAACGCCTACAACCGCTTGGCCACAGCGGTCGGCATTAATTGTTCATTAGGATTCTCAATGGGTACTGAAGGTACGCTCTTAAAGAAATTAGACACGGTGCATTTCATATTTCCCATGTTAGTGAATTCAGTGGAAAGGTAATTTTTTGTCAACAGTCTATGAGACAGATGTTTCAGCAATCGATTTGCAGAAGAGTAATTTCATAACTGCATCGAAGAATAAGGTGAGCGGTTTGCTACGAATCTGTCCGACTACTTGTGTGATACCTTATATCTATGATCTTCACATTATCATACAAGTGGGTAAGAAGTTAAGTAAAATGTAAATAAAAAGGATTTAAGGTACCATAGGAAGAATAACTTGTTCAAAAATTTTAGATGATGAAGGAGAATATTCAAAAACAGAAAAAGGAATGCGTAATAAGAACCAAAATTGTTCATCAGTGGTTCTATAATTTTCATTACGAAAGGGTCTGCAGCTGCGATTAAATTTGCAAATGATTTTGTGATGCCGCCAACTGACATTTTCTCTGTTTGATGTACATTTGTACTATTTCGGCCTTAGGTCATTTTCACGTATCTAAAACGGAAGCATTCTACATTGAATGCATTAATCTTACGTAGGAATGTAACATAGGAAAGAGCTATATCCCAAGATGTACTAGAAAGATTATAACTTACTTTATAGAAGATTCGTTCATTGTAAGTTATGCCATGTGCGTCTTTTCTCCTATGACTGCATATAATCGCCGTAAAATAAATTGAACACGGGTTTTCGTTATTTTAGGAGCACGTTACCAATGGTGTAAATCTCTGATACGGAAGGTCACTGTTTTCAACGTACATGCACTAGGAATATTATAATAATTTTACAGAAATTCTGTAATCAAGCTGTACAGGTCTTTGTACCTAAGCAGATTTAATTATCATTCATCACTGGTGTAAATACGACTGCAAATAATTTCCATAAAATAACATGGAAATATTTATTCTATTATCGTAGGAGGAGATCCTTTTAGAATAGCTATTACAAAGACTTTGTACATAAAAGTATCGTAGTAATGTAATGAAACAGCATTGATTGCCAAGCAAATCAAATAAAACCTTTCGTGATTTGAATAAAAATAAAGCAAGTACAGCCCTCGGTCGCAAAAAAGAAGTCTTTTGACCTAGGTTTCGGCATTACTATGAGTGCCTTCATCAGAAGTAAAACACTCAAATTGGCCTGTAACATAAGTACAAAATTATAGGAAAATTTTTTTAATGTAAGTACTGACTAGCGGTACAAAAAAGAAACAGTACTTACATGTCACGTATAAAATAAATATCAATCGATAAAACTTTAGTCACAAAATTTTTGAAATAGAATTTTGTGACTAAAGGCTTATCGCTTGATATTTATTTTATACTGTACGCGTCACGTAAATATTGTTCCTTTCTTGTACTGCTAGTCAGTACTTAAATTTGAAACAATTTTTTTCCTATACTTTGTACTTACGTCATAGGCCAGTTTGAGTGATTTACTTCTGATGAAGGCACTCATAGACGTGCCGAATGCTATGTCAAAAGAGATCTTTTCTGCGACCGAGAGCTGTTATTGCTTTAATTTAATTTTGTAAACAGTCGCTGACCACGCAGCCATGTTCAAAACTTCATTCGTGATCTACTTTATGGTCGCGTTATCGTTAGTATCACAGTATTTATTAATGAGTGTTACGGTAAACATGTGTTCTTTGGATGCTTCGTCATAGAACTGGTAAAAAGTGTTCTTGGAATTCTCCGTTTCCCAGCTGTCGTAAATTATTAACAGTAGAACAGCATACAGCGAATTGATAAAAATGAAAGCTACGCATATTCCGCTTACTTATCACTTTCGCATGCGTACGACTCTAAGCATACATACACAGTGCCTCAAATGTATCTGAAATATAAACTTCTACATTAGGCTAAAATATTAGCCATGATCCGCCTCAACACGAAATACATAACTGCTTCAATTTACTGTACTCTAGTACCTGATAAAAGTGGTGTTCTTCGTGTTCTCGACTTGGATGTGTGCAGTGAGTTACGAAATTTTTGAAAGAATCTCGGGATCATCGTGTATATTTTCACACGAGTCTAAAATTCACTTCCCCTTCAGCTGAATCAGCGAGAATGCTATGTATTTTACTATATAGATGAACACAGACAGAAAATTCCAGAGGCGCTCTTGGAGGCCGACGTGCAGACTCACCTCGGCCTGTTCATATCGGACTGTATTGTTGCAATAGACGTCGTCTTACAGAGCAGCAAAGTGCGCCTTTATCCAATCCTATATTTACCACATTCCCCTAACATGGGGCATGGATAATATTTGACCCCAATGAGATTGGCATTTAATCGAAAAGTTTACAAATGGTTCACTATGGGACTTAGCATCTGAGGTCATCAGTCCCCTATAACTTAGAAGTACTTAAACATAACTAACCTAAGGACATCACACACATCCATGCCAGAGGCAGGATTCGAACCTGCGACCGTAGCTGTCGCGCGGCTCTAGACTCAAGCGCCTAGAACCGCTCGGCGAAAAGTTTACATTCCAAATATACCTATGTTACAAAAAGGACAAGATTTCGTACTGAAGTCAGCAGCGATCCGAATCCACACATTCAAATTTGTCTCGCAAACACTACGTTTGTGGCCCCATGTTCACTGGAACTGTTTTGCATCTATTATCTATTAATTCCATCCCTGTGAGCCTTCACTATTCATTATGATATATTTCGTATTTCCCAATATCAAGCAGTTCCTCTTCTTCATTCTGTTCTTTGCTAGTCACTTCATTTTATCGTATGTATCTGCTCCCACAACTTCTCTGATACGTCTGGAGTACTGCAGTCTAGGTCTTGCGTTTCCTCTCTTGCCTTGAATCAGTCCTTCCATTACATTAACCAGAAAACTATAATACCGGTAAAAATACATCTATTTTCGGTATTATTGATAGTAAATATATTTTATGACCTATCATTCAGTGAATTTGTTAATTGAGAACTTTTATAGCCACGAAATATTTTTCCATAGTCGTCTAGGACTACATTTCGAATGCCTCCAAACGTCTCTTGTCACAGGCACCCATTGTCTACGTTCCTAGCCATAGAAGGCAATAGCCCAGACAAAACTCTTAATAAACCTGTTTTTTGTCTCGATATTTTTTGCCCCTTATGTTGCCTGGATTTACTCCATCTGGGCAGATTTTGCTTCCTAACAGTTGAAGAGGTATAACATTAAATTTAATGCCGACTGCAATATGTTATCGTTTACATAACATTATTTTGATCTTCTTTGTTGATTTTGATCCTCTTTCAAGTGCTAACGTTTTGCACAGACTCTGTTCGTTTTCCTCAGTAACATCTATATCGTCAGCAAATCTTTCAATTTTAATTTTCACCCCATTAATTTTTATTCCCTTCACATTCCGCTACATTTCCAAATACAACCTGAACGACACTGGTAGCTAGTTACATCCCTGACGCATTCCATTTGAATGTACTATAGGCCAACATTGCTTAATTATCATATATACCACATATATGCATGGCGTCACGACTAGACTACAACTGCATACGCTATACGATGATCTGAAATTCTTCTCGAAGCTTGTCTGCCCATGGGTGAATGATCACGTTATTCTGAACATACTTAGTGTACCATATTTATAGTATGTACATACAGTTTCATTGATGCAGGACTATTGCGTCGGGGTGTTCAATTTTCATTTCCTACAAAAGTTTTTACCAATTTTCTCAGCGCAAAATTCCTGCAGTAAATTTTCCCGTAAGTTTAATACACACAGATTGTAGTCATTTATAATATTTTCTCCTTCACTACTGACAACAGTCTGCCAACGCTTGGGTAACTTTTCGATTCAGCAACTGTAGAAATCACGTGACTTTTGAAATAAATAACTCGTCGAACCACTTTCGGAACGCATTTTCATCCGGAAAGGAAGTTCCTTGAGGGTTGTTCGAAAGAAAGAGGAAAAGGTGAAAATCTGATGTTGTAAGATCAGATGAACGAGATGCATGCGGAATTACTTCTCAACTAAACTCCTGTATTGTGTTTTTTTGTCAGTCTATCGGAATATAGGCGGTCGTTATCGGGGAGTAGTTTCAGTTCAAGCAGTCTTCGTGGTCGTAGTTGTTGGCTTGTGAAGACGTCTCAGTTGCTAACACTAAACGTCAGCAATGATGGCTACAACTCGGGGAAGCAGTACGTAGTACTGTTCCACCAGATACATAACATTATCTTCTGTGGATCGACGAAGATCTTTCTACGCAGAGTTGCTGCTTTCTTTGCACTCAACCATTCTCCCCTTTTTCTTGTGTTAGCGTAAAGACACAGTTTCCCGTTACCAGTAACCATTCAGAATAGAAATGGTCGGTGTTGTTCACGAGCCAATTGTTTACGACCAAGTAAAGATGCAAAGAAACCATCCCCTGATTTTTATGACTTTGGTTTAGAGTACGGGGTACTCTTACACCCGATTTTTGAAGCTTCTCCATTGCACGCAAATGTCGTACGATGGTGTAATTATCACTTTTAACAGTTATCGAGCACACTGACGTGGAACAACTGTGGACTAATTCGTTTAAACGATCTTTATAAAACCCCGACCTTCCTGAACATGGAGGGTCTGTAATGTCAAAACGTCGCTCCTTACAACAAGAAAATCATTTTCTTGTGGTCCTCTCTCCGATGAAATTAACCCCATTCACAGTGAAAATTTTTCTGGCTGCCTTCACTGCTACCACCCTATCCTGAACTCCAACAGAAGATTACGTCGGAAATGTTCAGATTTCCCCACTTGGCACTCCATTTCCTAGGGTGCATAGGTCCACTCACTATTTTCGAATGAGAAAATGACAATATGTACACTACTGGAAATTAAAACTGCAACACCGAGAAGAAATGCAGATGATAAACGGGTATTCATTGGACAAATGTACTATACTAGAACTGACATGTGATTACATTTTCACGCAATTTGGGTGCATAGACCCTGAGAAATGAGTACCCAGAACAACTACCTCTAGCCGTAATAACGGCCTTGATACGCCTGGGCATTGAGTCAAACAGAGCTTAGTTGGCGTGTACAGGTACAGCTCCCCATGCAGCTTCAACACGATACCACAGTTCATCAAGAGTAGTGACTGGCGTATTGTGACGAGCCAGTTGCTCGGCCACCATTGACCAGACGTTTTCATTTGGTGAGAGATCTCGAGAATGTGCTGGCCAGGACAGCAGTCCAACATTTTCTGTATCCAGAAGGGTCCGTACAGGACCTGCAACATGCGGTCGTGCGTTATCCTGCTGAAGTGTAGGGTTTCGCAGGGATCGAATGAAGGGTAGAGCCATGGGCCGTGACACATCTGAAATGTAACGTCCACTGTTCAAAGTGCTGTCCATGTGAACAAGAGGTGACCGAGACGTGTAACCAATGGCACCCCATACCATCACGCCGGGCGATGTCGCCAAATACGGATGCGACCATCATGATGCTGTGAACAGACCCTGGATTCATCCGAAATAATGACGTTTTGCCACTCGTGCACCCAGGTTCGTCGTTGAGTACACCAACGCCGGCGCTGCTCTCTGTGATGCAGCGTCAAGAGTAACCGCAGCCATGGTCTCTGAGCTGATAGTCCATGCTGCTGCAAACGTCGTCGAACTGTTCGTGCAGATGGTTGTTGTCTTGCAAACGTTCCCATCTGTTGACTTAGGGATCGAGACGTGGCTGCACGATCCGTTACAGCGATGGGGCTAAGATGCCTGTCATCTCGACTGCTAGTGGTACGAGGCCGTTGGGATCCAGCACAGCGTTCTGTATACCCTCCTGAACCCACCGATTCCATATTCTGCAAACAGTCATTGGATCTCGACCAACGCGAGCAGCAATGTCGCAATAAGATAAACCGCAATCGCGATAGGCTACAATCCGACCTTTATCAAAGTCGGAAACGTGATGGTACGCATTTCTCCTCCTTACACGAGGCATTGCAACAACGTTTCACCAGGCAACGCCGGTCAACTGCTGTTTGTGTATGAGAAATCGGTTGGAAACATTCCTCATGTCAGCACGTTGTAGGTGTCGCCACCGGCCCAAATGCTGTGAAAAGCAAATCATTTGCATGTCACAGCATCTTCTTCCTGTCGGTTAAATTTCGCGTCTGTAGCACGTCATCTTCTTGGTGTAGCAATTTTAATGGCCAGTAGTGTAAATTCAAATAGCAACAGTGAAGTACAAATAAAAAATGACAGTCGATACATAAACCATAGCAACCGCAATATCGACATGGAAAACAAAAAAAAAAGACTCTTCGAACGTATGCATAAACCTAATACTTATCACGTGTCGACTCGGCCATCTCAAAACTTTGACGCGCGTATAAGAGACAGGTACACGGAGTCCCTACCCTAGCACTTACCGACGAAAGCAGCGAGAAACTGGGTGGCGACCGAAGCAGTTGCTTTTGTGTCCGCCATGGCTCCAAGGTTAACCCGCGTCGCTTGACAACTACTGTACAGTTCTGAGCTGCTGGCGCCGCTCATATATAGTACTATCTGACAAGGACAGCACGTGCACAGTGCTTACTCACTGAGATAGAACAAGCACCCCGCACCCCGCCTGACTAATGATGACAATGCGTCATTGGGTTAGTGACAGTCTCAGAAGGCCCTACCTACGGTCCATCGTCTCTTGCTAACTGTATCTACGCTCTAGTCTGGAATGAAACTTTGACTCCTCAGTGGGTCGTTTGTACACTTTCGTTTGCACATTTCACGTATGGTAGCTGTAAATTTAAATTTGACGTTAGTATCTGTTCCCGAAAGGACAGTTACCATGCAGCTTTGCTAGAAATGGAATGATAATTAAATGGATACTCTAGCTGCAAACAGGCGTAGATACACTTCATTGGGGACATGCTAGAAATGTGTGCCCGACCGGGACTCGAACCCGGGATCTCCTGCTTACATGGATAGAGCGTCCGCCATGTAAGCACGAGATCCCGGGTTCGAGTCCCGGTCGCGGTACGCATTTTCAACATGTCCCCAATGAAGTATATCTACGCCTGTATGCAGCTAGGGTGTCCACTTCATTATCATTTCAGCTGTATATTTGCCTAGGATGCAGCTCAGAAAGCCTCTAATGCATGCCAGTGAGACCATCATGCCGTTACTGATGGCACTAGCATAACGGCTTCGTTGCTATTTTCTCTCAAAGCACTTCCCCTTTTACTGCATCTTTTTCTTTTTCTTCTTCCCTTCTTATGGTGCCTGTAGGACAACAGTGATCCCCTTCAGATTTACAATTTCCTCTCTTTATATCTGTTCCTTCGATAGTTATCTACACTTCTTCTATTCTCTATCATTGACGCAAAGTATAGTAATTAATGTTTGTGGCATCACACATATCCAAATCGCCTCAATGGATGCGTTCGAGTAGGACCACTTTCAGTCAGCGTTATGCTATACGGTAGTTTCCAGAATGAGATTTTCACTCTGCAGCGGAGTGTGCGCTGATATGAAACTTCCTGGCAGATTAAAACAGTGAGCCGGACCGAGACTCGAACTCGGGAACTTTGCCTTTCGCGGGCAAGTGCTCTACCAACTGAGCACGACTCACGCCCCGTCCTCACAGCTTTACTTCTGCCAGTACCTCGTCTCCTACTTTCCAAACTTTGCAGAAGCTGTCCTGCGAACCATGCAGAACTAGCACTCCTGAAAGAAAGGATATACGGAGACATGACTTAGCCACAGCCTGGGGAATGTTTCGAGAATGAGATTTTTACTCTTCCAGGAAGTTATATACGGTAGTTGTCTCGTCCAAAGACCGGTAGTAAACATTCTTAAACTACAATCACTTCTGACGCAGCTCGCGCAAAGACCGTTTTCCTGCCATCTTGGCAATCGGATGCGTCTTTCAGTTTTATTAGTAATAATACATTGTCTCCAGTCTAATAAAAAAACCTGCAATAACACGGGAGGTGACTCTGCGGTCTAATTTCTTTAAATATTACGTTGATTTCAAATCTCGCTAATTGATGAGTACGAAGGACAGACATAGGTTAAGAATATCACAATTCCCCATTGAATGACAGTTCCCAGGACAGATTCATTGACTATACCTTGTACGTACGTATTAATATTTTAGTTACAATTTTGTGCGAGCTTTTTGCTAACCAAAAATTTGCTTTTTCTATTTCCTCTACCGTCAATTCTCTTGAAAATCGAATGTCAGAGACCAAAAAAGTGAAAGTGGAACCTAAAATTGAAAACCTGCCAAAAAGTAAAAGACGCGCATAAAACTGAAGTATTCGTTTTACAAGCGACTAGAGCATCGCCAGAAAATTTTAATATTTTGGACCGACTTCAACTAGTTACCAGCGCTGGGTTTAGTGGAAAACATTGCGTAGCTATTGTTGCGAGATTATATTAATTATCTTAATACAAATTGTGACTTCGTTAATTTAACTACGCAGTTCACAGGCATATTGTACCATCTTGGGAAAAAGGAGTTACTGTCACCCGACAATAAGTAGCTGACAAAATATCTTTTATTTTCTTGTATCTTACATCGACAACGCAGAGGGAACCGTATGTCACCGCTTGTATCTCGTATATTTCTACAGTTCTAAGACCTGAACTGATAAATGCAGTTTGAAAAGCTTTTGTTGTTGTTGTCGCATGAAAATATCTACATCTAGTTAAGTGTTCAGCAAGCCACCTTAAGGTGTGTGACGGAGAGTACTTTCTGTACCACTATCACTACTCCCTTTTCCTGTTCCAGCTGCAAATCGTTCATGAGAAGAACGACTGCTGGTGAGCCTTTGCTTGAGCTCTAATCTCTCTGATTTTACCTTCGCGGTCTTTTCGGCAGATATACGTAGGAGAAAGCAATCGTTGATTCTCTCGGAACTTTAACAGTAAACCGCATCGCGGTGCAGAACGCCTGTCCTTCAGCTTCTACCAGCGGAGATCTTTCTGTCCGCAGCTCTTGGTCTAGTGGCTAGCGTTGCTGCCTCTGGATCACGGGGTCCCGGGTTCGATTCCCGACCGAGTTGGGGATTTACTCTGCCTAGGGGCTGGGTGTTTGTGTTGTCTTCATCATTTCATCCTCATCATCATGATTCGTGACAGTGGCTGGATTGGATTGTGTAAATATTGGACTTTGTCAAAATTGTACGGGCGCTGGTGACCACGCAGTTGAGCGTCCCACAAACCAAACATCACCATCACTGAAGTTCTCTGAACATCTCCACGACGTTTATACGTTTACTAAACGAACCTGTCACAAAACGTGCTGCGCTTCTTTGAGTCTTTACTTTCTCCGTCAATCCTATCTTGTATAGATTCCAGACCGACGAGCAGTATTCAAATATCGCTCGAAGTAAGGTTTTGTAAGCTACTTCCTTTGTGGGTGGACTCCATTTACCGACGATTCTTCCAATGAATCTCGGCCTGACGCCTGCCTCAGCTGCACTTAGTTTTATGTTGTCGTTCCTCTTTAAACCGATCCGTACGCATACTCCTAGATATTTTATGGAAGTATCTGCTTCCGCGATTCTTCTGCAGTCGTGTAATCATACATTAAGGGATCTTTCTACGTATTCACAATACGTTACATTTATTTATATTAAGTGTAGGTTACCAGTCCCTGCACCAAGCGTCGATCCTTTGCAGGTCTTCCTGCATTTCGTTTCAGTTTACTAGCATTGCGGCTTTTCTGTATGCAAAATCACCATACACGAAAGGCCTCGCGTGATTTCCGACGTTAATCACTACGTGATTTATACAGATTGTCTCTCCTCATTGTCATCAGGCGTATTTTATTTGGTGTTTCAACAGATGTTTGCGCTTTGGTTTCTGCATTCCTTATGTGGAGACAGCCCAAAGAGATAGCGTTCGTCACGTCTTTCATGCGACGCCCAGCGTCGGCGGGAAGCGTTGCTATGTTTCCAGTTACAACCTTGGTGATTTCTAAAACGCAATTTTACATGCCCTTTCGATAGAGTGATGCCAGATTAGTCTAGTGCGATATTTGTTTTATCGATATGTATTAAAAGGACCAGTAAAACTCGAAAAATAACTAGTGATGCGACAGCTCTGCCACGTCCCTCGCTGAATGCAGGGCTACTCAGTCACTGCTAGATTACAGCCCCTGTTAATACAGATCGACAAAAAATAGAAAAACATCGCACTTCACTAATCTAGGACTGCTCTAACGAATGGGCACGTAAAAGAACATTTTGAAAATCATTTTGTTTGTAAAGGGAAGCAAACCGACGCTCTCCGTCGAAACTTGGTGTCGCAGCAAAGACGTAATGAGCACTATTTGTTTGAGTTGATTCCATCTACACAACACACAAATAAAATTGCACATATCTCCTGAAACACCAGAGCAAATGCTCCTCTCGACACCTTGTACATATTCTGGTAAGTATTCTCCCTATAACACACCCTTGGGACGCCTGAAGTTACCTTCACGTCTTAGTAAATAATAGGACATAGTGGAATACATTACCGAGATGTTAACCTCATATCCAAAGAGGTTGAGGGCTAGTGGAAAATTTTTTTGTTGCAAATGTGAGGAAGAACAAACACAAAAGAGAAAGTAAATTCAATTTCCGAGAATTAAAGGCAGGACGGAAACAGACAGCGCAAAGAGTAATTGCTGTTTTTAGCAACAGTAAGTGAGGGCAGGGCACCAAGGCAGAAAGGTTGAAGCTATCTAACAAGAAAAATCTGATTTCTATAAGCGGAAGCACGTTCAGAAATTACCAGTGGCTGTGAGGCAGAAATACGGATTTCTGGACAATAATACAAGACGCTTTTGCATTTGAGAAGGAGGAAACAGAAAATCCCATTGATGAAGTACTACTAATTAGAACTTCCGAACTGAAAACAAAACATAGACAGGAAGTCAAAAATAGCCTGTCCGATCTGTTCGGGCAGCTTTTCAGCGGCAGTGACGTTTGCTGCTCCTCTCGTAAGATGCTCCTATAAATTTAAAACGATACCGGCTCGAAATTTTCGCTGTTATTGGTCGTTTCAAAAGGTAGAGGAACAATTAGGAGTGAAATAAAAGTTCAGTGGCATCAGGAAGTACGTGCAACAGTGCCAAGGTATGACGTGGTGTCACCGATATAAACGCTGATGCAGCCAACTTACATACAGATAATGAAACCCAGGTGCAAATAGAGATAGGCGAAGGTCAAGGATCAAATAAGCCACACCGTTACAGAGTCGCGAGCGTGGAACAATCGCGTTTTCATGTAATAACGATAGTAGTGGAAATAGTAGCAGTAGTAATAAGAGAATTCATCTCTGCATAACGTTAACAGTGGTGTCGGACATATCTTGCTATTAAAATTAAAGAGTACCAAAAACAAAATAATTCTTATACACACATCAAAAAAAGTTTTGCATCACCTCGGTTCCGAGAGTTCCGGAACACGTACAAAAAACTGGAATACAGATCAACATAAACATCATTTCTGCCCTTTTTATTGCTCATGAAAACCACAAATTGCATGTTGTACCACCATACAGCGAGACCTTCAGACGTGGTGGTCTAGATTGCTGTTCACACCGGTACCTCTAATACCCAGTAGCACGTCCTCTTGCACTGATGCATGCCTGTATTCGTCGTGGCATACTATCCACAAGTTCATCAAGGCACTGTTCGTCCAGACTGTCCCACTCCTCAACAGCCATTCGGCGTAGATACCTCACATTGGTTGGTGGGTCACGTCGTCGGTAAACAGCCCTTTTCAATCCATCCCAGGCATTTTCGTTAGGGTTTATGACTGGAGAACATGCTGGCCACTCTAATCGAGCGATATCGTTAACCAGAAGGAAGTCATTCACAAGATGCGCACGAAGGGGGCGCGAATTGTCATTCATGAAGAGAAATGCCTCGCCAATATGCTGCCGGTATGGTTGAATTGTCGATCGGAGGATGGCATTCACGTATCGTACAGCCGTTAAGGCACCTTCCACGACCACCAGCGACGTACGTCTGCCCCACATAATGCCACCCCAAAACAGCAGGGAACCTCCACCGTGCTGCACTCACTGGACAGTGTGTGTAAGGCGCTCAGCCTGACCGGGTTGCCTACAAACACGTCTCCTACGATTGTCTGGTCGAAGGCAAAAGCGACACTCATCGTTAAGAGAACGAGATGCCAATACTGAGCGGTCAATTCGGCATGTTGTTGGGTCCATATGTACCGCACTGCATGGTCTCGTGGTTGCGAAGATGGACCTCGCCATGGACGTCGGGAGTGAAGTTGCGCATCATGCAGCCTATTGCGCACAGTTTTAGTCGTAACACGACGTCCTGTGGCTGCACGAAAAGCATTATTCAACATGGTGGCGTTGCTGTGAGGATTCCTCCGAGCCATAACCGGCAGGTAGCGGTCATCCACTACAGTAGAAGCCCTTCGCCGCCTGAGCGAGGCATGTCATCGACAGTTCCATGTCCGAACAACATCGCTTTGGTTCACCTCGAGAAGCATTGACAGTTCCCTTGTTGAGAGCCCTTCCTGGCACAAAGTAACAATGCGGACTCGATTGAACCGCGGTACTGACCGTGTAGGTACGATTGAACTACAGACAACACAAGCCGTGTAGCTCCTTCCTAGTGGAATTTCTGTCCGGCCCCGGTAGCTGAGTGGTCAGCGTGACGGAATGTCAATCCTAAGGTCCCGGGTTCGATTCCCGGCTGGGTCGGAGATTTTCTCTGCTCAGGGACTGGGTGTTGTGTTGTCCTAATCATCATCATTTAATCCCCATTGACGCGCAGGTCGCCGAAGTGGTGTCAAATCGAATGACCTGCACCAGGTGAACGGTCTACCCGACGGGAGGCCCTAGCCACACGACATTTCAGTGGAATTTCTGGAAATGATCTGTTGTCGGTCCCCTCCGTCTAATAGGCGCTGCTCATGCATGGTTGTGTACATGTTTGGGTGGGTTTAGTGACATCTCCGAACAATCAAAGGAGCTGTGTCTGTGATACAGTACCCACAGCAACGTCTATCTTGAGGAGTTATGGGAACCGGAGTGATGCAAAACTTTTCTTTTGATGTGTGTGCAAGGATATACAGATCATGTGTCTAGTTTGTCAAGGACAGGGTAGGTGGTTGGCAGTGACCTGTTAGTAGGAACCAACACAGCATTTGCCTGAAGTAATTTGAGGAAAGCATGGAAAACCTAAAACCTTAATCATGACGGCTAGATGAAGACTGTAGTCTCCCACCCTCCAGAATTCAACGCTAGTCTCTTTAAAACAGTACTAACTCTTTGGATTTATCCCTAGCATACGGTACTGTTCTGCAAAGAAGTTATTTAATAATGTAAGTGCTACTCTGTTCTTTCATTTCTCATTCCTAGTCATTGCACGCTGCCCACACATTGTTTGATAATGTAACACTACACACACAGTCACCTGAAATCAGGATTATAGTCATGATATTACGTTTCTATTTTTGTATCTCATAATTTACATTTGCCAGCCTGAAAATCTGAGTCAGTATCCCTCTATAATGAAAAAATATTTACAATGAGCTCGACTACTATTGTTGGTTAATAATGTTGTAGAATTTTTCTGTCGTTTGGAAACGGTATTCACATTTTACGCATTTGTTACCCAGGAAAGAAATCCATAGCTAAGAATTAAGTGCACATATAGACAACAAGTAGCTAAAAGACCCACTCCTTCTGAAGAAGATACTTTTACAAATATCGAAATTTAGGTCAACGGCCGAGCGAAGTGGCGCAGTGGTTAGCAACTGGCCTCGGATTCGGGAGGAGGACGGGTCAAACCCGCGTTTGGCCATCCTGATTTAGATTTTCCATGAATTCCCTAAATCACTTAAGGCATATGCTGGGATGGTTCCTTTGAAACTTCGAGGTCGATTTCCTTCCCCATCCTTCCCAATCCAATGGGTTCGATGACCTCGCTGTTTGGTCTCTCTCCCAAATCCATCAAACAACCTAGGTCAAATGGTTCAAATGGCTCTGAGCACTATGGGACTTAACATCTGAGGTCATCAGTCCCCTAGAACTTAGAACTACTTAAACCTAACTAACCTAAGGACATCACACACATCCATGTCCGAGGCAGGATTCGAACCTGCGACCGTAGCGGTCGCGCGGTTCCAGACTGGAGCGCCTAGAACCACTCGGCCACACCGGCCGGCAACCTAGGTCAACAGCTAAATAAACCTTTGGTTTGCAGCTGGTTGGCCGATATTCATACCTAAAAATTTTGTGTTTGTTACACAGCCTATAGAGGTCCGTCTACATTAAATTGAACCGTGAAGTTTTCTCGTTTAAAATTGAAATTCATGTATGTTAAATGTCACTTTACTGCATACTGACCCCAGTAAACTTCCTTCGGGTTTTCATTTATTTCCTTTGCAAGGAGTTCCCCTGTTTTCTCCGTGACTATAATGCTACTGTCACCATCAAAGAGCAATTTTCCCCCATGACTAACAAACACTATTAGGAAAGTCATTGATGCATATCAGTAACAGTATTGGTCCTAATATGCTGTCCTAAGGAACTGCTATTTTAAAGTTCTTTTGCTGTGACAAGTGTTTGACTTATTTGAGGCGTGTGTTGTCTCCACTCTTTGTTCCCTGTCTATTGTGTCTGATAAGAACCAGTCATTTTCTACGCCTCTTATTCATAATAAATCTAATTTAGCAGAATATTATAGTCAACAGTATTAACAGTCTTAGAGAGATCTAAAAATGTAACACATCCATCTTTGTCAAGAGCATCGAATACCTTTTTTGTTAATTCCATTGCGGCTGATTCTGTACTTCTACCATTTCGGAAACCGAACGATGGTTCACTTAGTAGGTTGTATTTATTCAAGCAATTCATTAATCTGTCATAACAGATTCTCTTATTTTTGAGAATGGTGACTGCAGGGAAACGGGCAAGTACTTTTTTAAGTCTTCTGTATTACTTTTGCTTAGTGGAAGTATAACTGTCCCTGTTTCTGATACATTGGTATTCTCCCTAATGACAATGACACCTTTATTGTGTTTGTTCGTGGATATTGTATACTCTGTCTATGTTGTTTCTGCACACATTGGTGCTTCAGTTGAGTCAAAAAAATTTTAATTATTTTAGCTATTGCAGAGTTTAATGACTTAACGTTCTGTGATGGTAATAACGCCATTGTACTTAGTTCATAATTATTTAGAAGCGTTACATGTTTTTGGAAATGTATGTTGTAATTTCTCTACAATATTTGAAAAAATCTCATTCATATAGTTTTCTAGACGGCGTGAGCCAGTTATTACTTGTTCCTGCCCCATGCCAGGACATTATAATGCCTTTGTTTGTCTCTTCCAGTTTTCTTTTCAGTTATATCCAAGGCTGCTTTGCTTTTATTGTTTGCATTTTACATTATTTTGTCATTAAATGGCATTAAACGTCATTAAATGACTCAAGCCCTGTTAATTCAGTATCTGATATTTGAGTAGTCGTCTTCACATACTGTATTAATCATGGCTTAACTAAACTGTGTTGATTTTCTGATATATGCGTATAATCTGCCACCTTTTGAAGTAGTCCGACTGTAGGAATCTGTCATTTTGTACAGCTATAGTTCTAGATGTTGAATTTCTGTGTTTCTACACCAGTGCTCACTGACACAAATTACTGTGCAGTTCAAAGATTAGGAGTCAGCATCAAATTGCTTATTTTTTGTCCTATTTTTTGCTTATATATTTGATGAAGGACTGTTAACTCTGTGAAGTGCCCCAGATTACTTTTTCCAATTATCCCTATTTCTTCATTACATATAGTACCATTTGGTATGTTAGAATCTGTTATGTGAGTTTATTATTGCAGAAATTTTGAAACTACTGAAGATAGTATTTAGCCAATTTCCTGAAATGACCTCCTACTCATTACGACAGGTGTTTGACCATGCATGGCCCGAGATCCACCCCCAATATGTTTATGAAACAATTGTTCCAATCTTCACTTTAGGTGTAGACCATGCCTAGTGAAAGCCTATCTATCGGTAATCACGACTGATACCAAATCAACCAGCATAAAGTCAACTGTCGTCAGTGCCATATCTCACCCCACGTTAATCCACCTCAAGATCCATTAAGGCATAGCTGATTAAAACCCCGGAACAGCGTGATGCCACGAGTCGCCTGGTAAACCACCTTGTCCAGGTTATCACCTATGTTACGCGGCTAATCCCTGTCCAGACTGTTTCCCGCTTCACGAACTGTCATTACAAGGTTCTTTTTTGAAAACTCCTTACGTAAAAACCCTAAATCCTCTATCTGCCCCCCACGCTTTCCTGTAACATGGAACCTAAACCCCACCCAACGCTAGTACCTAGCAGCAGCACTTCTTTCTCCAAACATTTGGCACATTGCTAGTTTTCCTGAAGTGTGCTACACATTTTCTACTTCTAATCCGACCCGAGACCCTCCTATACCTACCACTACAGTCATAGATACTTCTTTCAGTATTGATACTGTTGTTGTTGTTGTTGTCTTCAGTCCTTTGACTGATTTGATGCAGCTCTCCATGCTACTCTATCCTGTGCAAGCTTCTTCATCTCCCAGTACGTACTGCAACCTATATCCTTCTGAATCTGCTTAGTGTATTCATCTCTTGGTCTCCCTCTACGATTTTTACCCTCCACGCTGCCCTCCAATGCTAAATTTGTGATCCCTTGATGCCTGAGAACATGTCCTACCAACCGGTCCCTTCTTCTTGTCAAGTTGTGCCACAAACTCCTCTTCTCCCCAATTCTATTCAATTCCTCCTCATTAGTTATTTGATCTACCCATCTAATCTTCAGCATTCTTTTGTAGCACCACATTTCGAAAGTTTCTATTCTCTTCTTGTCCAAACTATTTATCGTCAATGTTTCACTTCCATACATGGCTACACTCCATACAAATACTTTCAGAAACGGCTTCCTGACACTTAAATCTATACTCGATGTTAACAAATTTCTCTTCTTCAGAAACGCTTTCCTTGCCATTCCCAGTCTACATTTTATATCCTCTCTACTTCGACCATCATCAGTTATTTTGCTCCCCAAATAGTAAAACTCCTTTACTACTTTAAGTGTCTCATTTCCTAATCTAATTTCCTCAGCATCACCCGACTTAATTCGACTACATTCCATTGTCCTCGTTTTGCTTTTGTTGATGTTCATCTTATATCCTTCTTTCAAGACACTGTCCTTTCCGTTCAAATGCTCTTCCAAGTCCTTTGCTGCCCCTGACAGAATTACAATTTCATCGGCGAACCTCAAAGTTTTTATTTCTTCTCCATGGACTTTAATACCTACTCCTAATTTTTCTTTTGTTTCCTTTACTGCTTGCTCAATATACAGATTGAATAACATCGGGGAGAGGCTACAACCCTGTCTCACTCCCATCTCAACCGCTGCTTCCCTTTCATGCCCCTCGACTCTTATAACTGCCATCTGGTTTCTGTACAAATTGTAAATAGCCTTTCGCTCCCTGTATTTTACCCCTGCCACCTTTAGCATTTGAAAGAGAGTATTCCAGTCAACATTGTCAAAAGCTTTCTCTAAGTCTACAAATGCTAGAAATGTAGGTTTGCCTTTCCTTAATCTATTTTCTAAGATAAGTCGTAGGGTCAGTATTCCCTCACGTGTTCCAACATTTCTGCGGAATCCAAACTGATCTTCGCCGAGGTCGGCTTCTACCAGTTTTTCCATTCGTCTGTAAAGAATTCGCGTTAGTATTTTGCAGCTGTGACTTATTAGACTGATAGTTCGGTAATTTTCACATCTGTCAACACCTGCTTTCTTTGGGATTGGAATTATTATATTCTTCTTGAAGTCTGAGGGTATTTCGCCTGTCTCATACATCTTGCTCACCAGATGGTAGAGTTTTGTCAGGACTGGCTCTCTCAAGGCCGTTAGTTGTTCCAATGGAATGTTGTCTACTCCCGGGGCCTTGTTTCGACTCAGGTCTTTCAGTGCTCTGTCAAACACTATACACAGTATCGTATCTCCCATTTCATCTTCATCTACATCCTCTTCCATTTCCATAATATTGTCCTCAAGTACATCGCCCTTGTATAGACCCTCAATATACTCCTTCCACCTTTCTGCTTTCCCTTCTTTGCTTAGAACTGGGTTTCCATCTGAGCTCTTGATATTCATACAAGTGGCTGTCTTTTCTCCAAAGGTCTCTTTAATTTTCCTGTAGGCAGTATCTATCTTACCCCTAGTGAAATAAGCCTCACATCCTTACATTTCTCCTCTAGCCATCCCTGCTTAGCCATTTTCCACCTCCTGTCGATCTCATTTTTGAGACGTTTGTATTCCCTTTTGCCTGCTTCATTTACTGCGTTTTTATATTTTCTCCTTTCATCAATTAAATTCAATATTTCTTCTGTTACCCAAGGATTTCTACTAGTCTTCGTCTTTTTACCTACTTGATCCTCTGCTGCCTTGACTACTTCATCCCTCAGAGCTACGCATTCTTCTTCTACTGCATTTCTTTCCCCCATTCCTTTCAATTGTTCCCTTATGCTCTCCCTGAAACTCTGTACAACCTCTGGTTTAGTCAGTTTATACAGGTCCCATCTCCTTAAATTGCTACCTTTTTTGCAGTTTCTTCAGTTTTAATCTACAGTTTATAACCAATAGATTGTGGTCAGAGTCCACATCTGCCCCTGGAAATGTCTTACAATTAAAAACCTGGTTCCAAAATCTGTGTCTTACCATTATACAATCTATCTGATACCTTCTAGTATCTCCAGGATTCTTCCATGTGTAAAACCTTCTTTTATGATTCTTGAACCAAGTGTTGGCTATGATTAAGCTAAGCTCTGTGCAAAATTCTACCAGAGGGCTTCCTCTTTCATTTCTCTCCTCCAATCCATATTCATCCACTATGTTTCCTTCTCTCCCTTTTCCTACTCCCGAATTCCAGTCACCCATGACTATTAAATTTTGGTCTCCCTTCACTACCTGAACAATTTCTTTTATCTCATCATACATTTCATCAATTTCTTTGTCGTCTGCAGAGCTAGTTGGCATATAAACTTGTACTACTGTAGTAGGCATGGGCTTCATGTCTATCTTGGCCACAATAAGGCGTTCACTATGCTGTTGGGAGTAGCTTACCCCCACTTCTATTTTTTTTATTCATTATTGAACCTACTCCTGCATTACTTCTATTTGATTTTGTATTTATAACCCTGTATTCACCTCACCAAAAGTCTTGTCCTCCTGCCACCGAACTTCGCTAAACTTGATACTAAAACTTTAAAATCTTGAACAGTAACAGTAACTGTAAAAATATGGATACAATGGGAATGATACAGCCAACCATTTGCACGTCAGGAGTTTACTCAATCCTTTACCTGCGTTTCGGTAGATATACAGTTATCGTCCTCAGAAGAAGTAGTAACATCTAAAAACAGGGTGTATTACAACCAGCACACGGAAATCATATGCCCCTCTTAACGCAAAGGCAGAACCGTAAGTTTCAATCAACAATAAAAATGATCCAAGTAAAATCTAAGGCTACGTGTATTATACACACAACAAACAGACAACTAAAAGGACAGAAGTGATGAGCCAGCAGGAAACTTACATCCAGGGGAGGGGGGGAGGTATGGGGGGAGGGTGATGGTGAGAATTCAACTCCACTGAACTTCCAAATCAGAATATGGAAAATGACAGTGTAACCAAAGAGTTGATATCTGTATAGGCGAAGAACTTAACGACAAAGGGAAAACGTAAACAAGAAACGACTTTGGTTTTGAAGCAGATTTACCAGGTGATCAAAAAGACAGTATAAATTTGAAAACTGAATAAATCACGGAATAATGTAGACAGAGAGGTACAAATTGACACACATGCTTGGAATGACATGGGGTTTTATTAGAACAAAAAAAAATACAAAAGTTCAAAAAATGTCCGACAGATGGCCCTTCATCTGATCAGAATAGCAATAATTAGCATAACAAAGTAAGACAAAGCCAGGATGATGTTCTTTACAGGACATGCTCAATATGTCCACCATGATTCCTCAACAATAGCTGTAGTCGAGGAATAATGTTGTGAACAGCACTGTAAAGCATGTCCGGAGTTATGGTGAGGCATTGGCGGTGGATGTTGTCTTTCAGCATTCCTAGAGATGTTGCATGGGGACTTAATTAAATATTATGCAAATAATTTTAATTTTTAGTAGCTGACTTTCCGGTTACGAATTCTCGTAAACGGTTGGCCCTGATTAGTATTTGTACGCAATTTGACTGCATAGAACAACAACAAAGAATTAAACGAAATTTCCGTTAACACAATTAATTAATTAAGTCCCCAGCAACTATGAAAGCTACGAAACAACAAGGCACAAGTGTCGCTGTTCTGTGTGTGGAAGTGTGATTCAACGTACACATCTGGCACGGTTCTTCCTCAATACGACAAGATATTTTAAATACCATTTATACTGAAGTAATTAAAAAAATAAACAGAAATACTATAATTGCACATAGAAACCAGAAATACAGTCTAATACAGGAACACGAGCCAGATGCTTTGTTGACTGAACCTGTGACCAAGAGGCATTATTGTTTAAGACATTGAAATAATAAAAAAAAGGAATTTTTTTTACCTTCATATATATTGCCGAAAAGCACACTCTAATCATTACAGCATCCCCAATCCAACAACATCTGGTGTCTAGCCCATCAAAACAATACTACAAGTTCTGAACAAGCACTCTCCATGGGAACTTCTCAACAACGACTCACCACTGCTACATCTCAACAAGCACTGCCTACTGCTACTTCTCAATAAGCACTCACCACCACCGCTTCTCGACAAGAACTCTCCACTACCACATCTCAACAAGCACTGCCAGTGGAGGCGGCTGAATAATACTCTTTGGCGCAATCTCTGGCGCTGTGACTCAGTGTAGCCACCTTTCATATGCCCCTCCTCCACGGGCAAGAATTTGATGATATTATTGCCAGCATTGGTGGCGAAAATACCACCAAATTCGTCCAAAAAATACAGACAAAAATTAAAAAATAATATCAATAAGTAAATATCACATAACTAAATAAATTTTGGCTTTGCACTGACCCTTCAATAACCTAATATATCAAATACAGTATGGAATACAAATGCTTTCAAACATATGATTTTACATAGTATTATTCAATCAATGGCACCCAGTAATGTTGAGCAGGTGCAGACACCAACAAGTGACATCATTTCAGTAGAAGCGGTCCATCAGTGGCACACAGTAATGTTAAACAGGTGCAGACACCAACAAGTGACATTATCTAAGTAGAAGCAGTCCATCAGTAGCACCCAGTAATGCTGAACAGGTGCAGACACCAACAAGTGACATTATTTCAGTAGAATCAGTCCATCAGTGGCACCCAGCAATGTTGAAAAGGTGCAGACACCAACAAGTGACATTGTTTCAGTAGAAGCAGTCCATCAGTGGCACCCAGCAATGTTAAACAGGTGCAGACAGCAACGAGTCACATTATTTCAGTAGAAACAGTTCCATCAGTGGCACCCAGTAATGTTGAGCAGGTGCAGACAGCAACGAGTCACATTATTTCAGTAGAAACAGTTCCATCAGTGGCACCCAGTAATGTTGAGCAGGTGCAGACACCAACAAGTGACATCATTTTAGTAGAAGCAATTCCATCAGTGGCACCCAACAATGTTGACAGGTGCAGACACCAACAAGTGACATCATTTCAGTAGAAGCAGTTCCATCAGTGGCACCCAGCAATGTTGAACAGGTGCAGAGACCAACAAGTAACATTTCAGTAGAAGCAGTTCCATCAGTGGCACCCAGCATTGTGGAACAGGTGCAAGTAACAGTCCATAATATTCACTATCACTAATTAGACAGTTCATCAAAGTTCATTAGCACAAATTAAACATCTCCTAGTGTCACCCATCATGTTGAACAAGTGCACATAACAGTCCATAATATCACTATCACTGATTAGACGGTTCATCAGAGTTTATCAGCAGAAATTAAACATTTCCAAGTGGCACACATCAATGTTGAACAGGTGCAGGTGTGAACAACAGTTTGAATGCACACACCATTGCTTTTACAAAATTATTATCAATGCTCTTACACTAAACATACAAATTATAATAAACACACAAATGATATCAGATAATTGTCATATTAAATATTACAAATACACAAATATCAGTAAACCTATAATATTTATGGGTGTCAGTGCAAGCCACAACAAACAAGTAAAATAATATCTAGGAGATAGGTCGGTACCAATTATTTGGGATTAGGAAAGGAAAACACACTCACTCATCTTTCATCCACATATTAAGTACTACTGTATAATTGAATGGTGTTAACTGTGTAAATGCAATTCTGTCCAAAATTTTATGTTCAACTTGTGTATCAAGTAGTAGTGGCAGCAATGTAGAACAGTCAATAGTAGTTATTCAACGTCGTAGTCATCATATCAAGACCAATTTTTGCCAAGCCAAATCAAAATGTACGGTTGCTGAACAACTGTCAGTGTGCCAAGATATGCAATTACTTCCTCTCTCCAAAAAAAAAGTATATACTGCTTATTGATTTACCGAAGTGTGTGTGTAGACAATCTTCTTTCCACTTGAGTGTTCTAGTCTGCTATCTTCATCCTCCTTGTTCCATATAGACCAACAAACAAACAAACAAAAAATGCTCCTCACTTACATCACCTCTTATCCACCAAAACTCCAATAATCATCAACTTCACACAATCTAAATACCTCAATAATACCTCTTCAATACGTCGAGACATATAAACCTTATCACCAATATCATTTCACTTCCATAACAATCTTTCCTCTAGTCAGTCTACTCGAACAAGTACAGATAAAATTCTAGTGCAAACTTCAGTTTATCATCCCATGCAATCCGAAGACACAATGTCCACACACAATCTCTGTGTAGTCCACCTGAGCCAAATCTTCTACTCATTATGAATTATAAAATACATTTTGGTTACTCTGTCCATCATAAAAAAAAAGAAATGCATACATGACCTCTAACAGCCTTCAGTTTGAATAACTTTCAGTAAGTAAGTGCGAGTACGTAGTATGAAAGATCACATATGACTTTGAGTGAATAAATCGTAATATTTCACAGTGTGTACACCACTTCGAGAATCATGGCAAAACAGAAGCAAACATGTGGAGTAGTTCTTGTGTCAAGTGTCATTTGCTATTTCAATTGCTCACGAAGAATGCAGTGTAATAACTGTCAATGGTCTAAACCTAGTGTTGGTATTTCATGTCGTTAGCTTCACTTCTATTAGCATAAATTTATACAGCTTCCATTAAACCTCCAGCTCATGGCAGTTCATTTTCTTATCTTAAAATATAAGGCACTATGTTGTTGTTGTTGTGGTCTTCAGTCCTGAGACTGGTTTGATGCAGCTCTCCATGCTACTCTATCCTGTGCAAGCTTTTTCATCTCCCAGTACCTACTGCAACCTACATCCTTCTGAATCTGCTTAGTGTATTCATCTCTTGGTCTCCCTCTACGATTTTTACCCTCCACGCTGCCCTCCAGTACTAAATTGGTGATCCCTTGATGCCTTAGAACATGTCCTACCAACCGATCCCTTCTTCTGGTCAAGTTGTGCCACAAACTTCTCTTCTCCCCAATCCTATTCAATACTTCCTCATTAGTTATGTGATCTACCCATCTAATCTTCAGCATTCTTCTGTAGCACCACATTTCAAAAGCTTCTATTCTCTTCTTGTCCAAACTATTTATCGTCCATGTTTCACTTCCATACATGGCTACACTCCATACGAATACTTTCAGAAATGACTTCCTGACACTTAAATCAATACTGGATGTTAACAAATTTCTCTTCTTCAGAAACGCTTTCCTTGCCATTGCCAGCCTACATTTTATATCCTCTCTACTTCGACCATCATCAGTTATTTTGCTCCCCAAATAGCAAAACTCCTTTACTACTTTAAGTGCCTCATTTCCTAATCTAATTCCCTCAGCATCACCCGACTTAATTAGACTACATTCCATTATCCTTGTTTTGCTTTTGTTGATGTTCATCTTATATCCTCCTTTCAAGACACTGTCCATTCCATTCAACTGCTCTTCCAAGTCCTTTGCTGTCTCTGACAGAATTACAATGTCATCGGCGAACCTCAAAGTTTTTATTTCTTCTCCATGGATTTTAATACCTACTCCAAATTTTTCTTTTGTTTCCTTGACTGCTTGCTCAATATACAGATTGAACAACATCGGGGAGAGGCTACAACCCTGTCTTACTCCCTTCCCAACCACTACTTCCCTTTCATGTCCCTCGACTCTTATAACTGCCATCTGGTTTCTGTACAAATTGTAAATAGCCTTTCGCTCCCTGTATTTTACCCCTGCCACCTTTAGAATTTGAAAGAGAGTATTCCAGTCAACATTGTCAAAAGCTTTCTCTAAGTCTACAAATGCTAGAAACGTAGGTTTGCCTTTCCTTAATCTTTCTTCCAAGATAAGTCTTAAGGTCAGTATTGCCTCACATGTTCCAGTGTTTCTACGGAATCCAAACTGATCTTCCCCGAGGTTGGCTTCTACTAGTTTTTCCATTCGTCTGTAAAGAATTCGTGTTAGTATTTTGCAGCTGTGACTTATTAAGCTGATAGTTCGGTAATTTTCACATCTGTCAACCCTTGCTTTCTTTGGGATTGGAATTATTATATTCTTCTTGAAGTCTGAGGGTATTTCGCCTGTTTCATACATCTTGCTCACCAGATGGTAGAGTTTTGTCAGGACTGGCTCTCCCCCGGCCGTCAGTAGTTCCAATGGAATATTGTCTACTCCGGGGGCCTTGTTTCGACTCAGGTCTTTCAGTGCTCTGTCAAACTCTTCACGCAGTATCATATCTCCCATTTCATCTTCATCTACATCCTCTTCCATTTCCATAATATTGTCCTCAAGTACATCGCCCTTGTATAGACCCTCTATATAAGGCACTAAGCGTAAGCAAAACATGCAATAGCGAGTAAATATACCAGTGGAGAACAGAATGTCAACAAGTGGATGCAGCACAATTTCTCCAACGAGGCTCTACCAAGCGAACAATCTATAATTAATACCATAGTGTGACCTAAACTCCATGTTTGTACACCGTATATCAGCATTTCTATATACCAAATTAAAGAGTAGTTATGACAACAAACAGAAATGTATAAATATGCAATCCATACGCAAAGCAGCAAATATGTATCTTACATAATAAACAGGTCATTAGCATCATATCAGCATAAGCAAATAAATGTTCATATGTAATATTAATAAGTAAACATGAATGCGCAAGCAGATAAATCACAAAGTATAACTCACATACATAACCATATCAGCACAGTTAATCAGGTGACAATTATAATTTAAATAAATAAGCACAGCAGGCACATAGTAAAAAAAAAATGTGACATCAGTAAAAAAGCATAGCAGCCATGCAGTGCATAATATACACAAATAACAACCCTGTTCATTAATCAATCATTGTCAAAATCAGTTAATGTACACAAGCACGTCGCTTCACAAGTAATTTCATAGAACATGAAATTAGCACAAATTATAAATCACGTAATCGCGAGCAGCAAATTACGTCTAAAGTACGTACCTAAGGGGAAATATGTTACCTGAAAAATAAACTCATTTAATAGTTACCTTTTTGTTTATTAGTTTCTTCTTCGAAATTACATTCTTCCTGAAAATTTCTCGATAGCAAGTCCTCTTAACGTCGGACACACACAGAATTTACCTGAAGTTCTTAAATATTGTATACAACCGTATCCTGAAAAATACTGAACGTTAATAACATAATTTATCAAGTCACTATAGCTTTATACTGAATTTAATCGGAGAAATTAGACTGTGTATTTGTTTACGGCTGTCAGTGCATTCGCACTGAGCGCTCGATCAGCTGTAGGTACGCGTGACGTAGGAAGTAATTGTTTGCGGTCAACGACTGCCTTGTGCGCCGCGCAGACTTGACTGTTGCTTTGAGTATGTGCCGCCGCCGGAACACGGCGCGGTATCCTTGCATTCTCCGTGTGTTTACGTATAACTGTTAGTCATAAATTGGCAGTGGCAGCAGAAGACAACACAGTTGATGGACAGAAGCATTAGTTCGCGCAGCTGACCAAAGTATGTGAAATTCCTGTTCCTCAAATTAAAGGACTGTAGTAGCAGTATTGAAATATAAAGGGTAAAAACATTTATTTGTGTGTGTCATAAATTGGTAGTGGCAGCAGAAGACAACACAGCTGATGGACAGAAGCATTAGTTCGCGCAGACTTGACTCTTGCTTTGAGTATGTGCCGCCGCCGGAACGCGGCGCGGTGTCCTTGCATTCTCCGTGTGTTTACGTATAACTGTTAGTTTCTCAAAAGTATGTCATTCCACAAAAATTTTAACGTTCGATATATGATATATTCCCTTAGAGCGCCGAGATTTAAGAGTTTCTACTTCGACAGTGTTATCATGAATGATTTTGCGAACCCTATATGGACCGTTATAAAGCAGAAAAAATTTGCGACACAAGCCTTTTCCTTTGTGAGACAAACGATGAGACTTAATTAACACCTTTTGACCAACTGACAGGGTTTTTAAACGACCAGGACGTTTAGCTGATTTCCCTCTTCTAGCAGCCGCAGATGCAATATTTTGCAGAGCCAGATTGACAACTTCAGAATGCCTCAGTTTCCGTGAAGGCGGAAAAGGAAAGATTTCAGAAATGCGATTTGTCGGTGCTTTGTTTTTTAATATCAATATAGGCGGTAAAGAAGTTGAATCATTAGGGAGTTCATTCAGAATGTTTTGAAAAATATGAAGATACTGATCCCACCTTCTGTGATTCTGATGACAATAAAGTCGACACAATTTATTGATTTCCTGCATCCATCTCTGTGAAGCGTTAGATTGAGGGTGAAAAAGTGAAATGAAAATTGATTTAATCTTACGACGCCGTAGAGTACGAAGCCAAATTTTAGAACGAAATTGTGATCCATTATCTGATATAACTTTATCAACATGACCCACTTCTTCAAGAAAATGTTTGATGAAAGCGTTAGATACTGAACGAGCTGTTGCTTTGCGTAAAGGTGTAAAACACACATATTTTGATGTCAATTCCACTGCTACGAAAATGTACGCAAAACCATTAGTAGAACGAACCACTGGACCGAACAAATCGACTGCAGCCATCTCCTTTAATTTCGCTGGAATGATAGGAAACAACGGTGCTCTGTGAGAAATAGTTGGCGGCTTAACCATTTGACATAATTTGCATTTGGCAAGAACAGATCGAATACGTTTTTCCATATTACTGAAGTAGCAATTTTCTCGCAATTTATGAAAGCATTTTTTGGGACCAAAGTGTGCATAACTGAAATGTGTATACCAAATCAATTTATTAACCCACTCATCAGCAATACAAACTAACCAAACAGAGTTGTCGACCGATTTTCGTTTAAAAAGAATATCATTGCGAACTAAATAATACTGTCTAATCGCTACGCTTTCCTTTCTCCTCCACTTCTCCTTAATGTCCTTCCAGATTGGATCCTTGTTTTGCTCCTTAGCGATGTCCTGGAGCGAAGACGAAATAAAATTCTCAAACGCAACACCTTGAATATACATCAAACAATAATTGTTCTCTTTGCAATCCTCTTCAGCACTCTGTTTCAAACCCATAGGTGCACGTGATAAAGCATCAGCAATAATATTTGAAGAACCCTGTATGTAAACAATACTAAAGTCAAATTCCTGTAGATACAGCGCCCATCGTGACAATCTTCAATGAGTTAATTTTGTTGACATAAGAAATTCCAGAGCTCGATTATCGGTGTAAACTTTAGTATGTCTGCCATACAAAAATATGCGAAATTTTGTGAAAGCCCATACAACAGCCAAGGCTTCAAGTTCCGTAATCGAATAATTCTTTTCTGATTTAGAGAGAAAACGACTTCCAAATGCAATAGTTTACTGTACTACAACGATTTTTTCTTCTATCTCTTGAAATAAGTGTGCACCTAGGCCTTTGTATGATGAGTCCGTCGCCAAACAAAAATCTTTAGATAAATCCGGGTGTGAAAGAAGTGGAGCAGCAACTAAAGCATCACGAAGTTGTTCAAATTCTGATTGAGCTTCCTCATCCCAACACCAATTAGATTTCTTTCCGGATAGTTCACATAAACGAGGTGTGGCCAAATCGTCCAATCTAACAAAGCGTCTAAGAAAATTACAGACACCAAGGAAACTACGAACATCACGTTTTGTAGTAGGAACAGCATAATTACGAATAGCGTCCAGTTTTTCTGGATCAGGAAGAATACCTTCTGTAGAAATAATATGACCAAGAAATTTCACCTGAGAACGACCAGATTCAAATTTTTCCAAGTTCACTGTAATGCCAACTCTTGCAAAGATACGTAATAATGAATCCAAAATTTTGTTGTGCTCACTCCTAGAACGTTTAGCAATAAGAATATCGTCAACATATGAAGTAATATTGTCACGAAGATAAACATGTAAAATTTCTTTTAAACTACGAATAAATGCTGCTAAAGATACAGTAAGTCCAAATGGTAATTTTCGAAATCACTTTTGGGTAAAATAGTCATATCCGGTTATTCTTTACCGATTCTCTAGATAGATTGATAGTCGAAGAGTTGTTTTGATAAATGCAAAGAATAGTAAAAGAGTAGGCAGCAGTGCAGAAAACTAAAAGGGAAATAGCACTACTATAGCTCGGGGCCCTGTGCACACTACGGCACATATTCACTTAGTGTAGTGAATTCCCTGAGGACTTTAATGGCCGCACGTAAATTCCAGTTTGTGACTTAGTGGCAAACTTGGCGGAAGTGCGTACGTAAATTGATCTAACCATGAACATGGATATATGTCATTCTTAGAATTGCGAAAGATCTTAAATTTCCGAACAGTTAAAAAGTGTTTATAATCAAAGTTTTCGCCTCGTGGCGACAAATACCTACCGCGTCTGTCCCAGTCCCAATGTCGATTATTCCCGTAAATGAAATAAATTACTTTCTTCAAACCCTTCTGCTATCTGTGATTCTAAATTTCTTCTGCTGTCTTTTCCTACGATTTCGCTTTCAATATGTTTGACTTGCTTTTGTAATGCCTCAAATTCCCTTTTAACGCTATCATTAAATTTTCCCTGATTTTCAACATGCTTATTTATGTTCTGGTACTCTTCGGTTTCTAAAAATGGCAATGGAGCTGTATCATCTGAATCTCTGTCCCCATTTAATCTAAGACTTGTCAATTTATCTGAAGTCTCCTCAACTCTTTCCGATAAGTCACCTATTTTTTCTTTCTGTTTATCTACGTCTTCCGTAAGTGTCGCGACTCGGGATTCAGAATTGACACATTTAGTAGTTAATTGTTCATACTGTTGTGTTAGATTATTTATTCTGTCATTTGGTACGGATTCCTCGATTCTTTCAAGTATTTCTTCCTTATCGTGTGCACATTGTAAATTTAACTCTGAAAATTTCTGTACTATCACGCGATCTCTTTCTTCCTGTTCTCTGTCCTGTTCCTCTTGTCTAATTTCTATTGAAATTAAACTATTATTGTGTGCATTCAAAATCGGTTGTTTTTCTCTAATTTCTTTCTTTGATTCATCTTTCATGTTTTTGAAACATATCCCTATTCGTGAGTCTAACCGTGTTTCCATTGTTTCCATCTCTGTTTTAATTGTTCCTATTCGTGATCCCACTGTTTTTAATTCAGATCCCAACTGTGATCCCAGTGAGTCTAACCGTGTTCCCATTGTTTCCATATCTGTTTTAATTGTTCCTATTTGTGATCCCACTGTTTTTAATTCAGATCTTAACTGTGTTTCCATTGTTCTTAATTCAGATCCCAAGTTTAATATTGCACTCATCAACTGCTCCATATTAACTGGTTCGAAATTCTTTTCGCCCCTAACATTTCCCGCAAAACCAGCTTCCTTCGTCATAGCTGTAAAGCTAACTGTGTTCGATACTATTCCAGAATCTTCTGTCGTTAATCTCGTATTCTGAAAATCCTTTAATTGTGAAAAGTTTTGAACTGGTTCTGGACTATTTTCCCTGCTTATTAAATTGTTTTCAACTCCATTATTCATCATCCTGTTCTCCTGTGTTGGCGAGTTCGCCATGTTAACAATTTCGTCATTCTCACTATTCATCATTTTTGCCTTTTTCATCGATCGCGTAATCATTTACAAAACATACAAAACTCGTCACTATATGAAAATTTCACACAATGACACTTTATCACCAACAATATCATTCACACGAAATGCTTCCCTCAAACACGATTAACGAACAATTGAAATCTTCATAATTGCACAAAATTGTCAGACCCATATACAAGACAACAAAAATTAAATTCTGCAAAAAATACCATTAGAAGAATGACAATTACCAAATCTACACATGCAATATAGGCCACAATTACTAAACTACAAATTACTACAACAATACTACTGTCTGCTATTTTTACAATCAGAAGAATCCCAAGGGACGATCCGAAGCAGCGGTCGCCACGTGCATGGGGGCTTAATTAAGTAAGTAATCCAAATACTTTTAATTTTAGTCGCTGTATGTCTGGCTACGAAGTCTCGTAAACGGTTGGCCCTGATTAGTATTTGTACGCAATCTGACTGCATAGAACAACAACAAAGAATTAAACGAAATTTCCGTTAACACAATTAATTAATTAAGTCCCCAGCAACTATGAAAGCTACGAAACAACAAGGCACAAGTGTCGCTGTTCTGTGTGTGGAAGTGTGATTCAACGTACACATCTGGCACGGTTCTTCCTCAATACGACAAGATATTTTAAATACCATTTGTACTGAAGTAATTAAAAAAATAAACAGAAATACTATAATTGCACATAGAAACCAGAAATACAGTCTAATACAAGAACACGAGCCAGATGCTTTGTTGACTGAACCTGTGACCAAGAGGCATTATTGTTTAAGACATTGAAATAATAAAAAAAAGGAATTTTTTTTACCTTCATATATATTGCCGAAAAGCACACTCTAATCATTACAGCATCCCCAATCCAACAACATCTGGTGTCTAGCCCATCAAAACAATACTACAAGTTCTGAACAAGCACTCTCCATGGGAATTTCTCGACAACGACTCACCACTGCTACATCTCAACAAGCACTGCCTACTGTTACTTCTCAATAAGCACTCACCACCACCGCTTCTCGACAAGAACTCTCCACTACCACATCTCAACAAGCACTGCCAGTGGAGGCGGCTGAATAATACTCTTTGACGCAATGTCTGGCGCTGTGACTCAGTGTAGCCACCTTTCAATGTCGGTCGTTCACGATACACTTGCAACTTCAGGTAACCCCCAAGCCAATAATCGCACAGACTGAGGTCTGCGGACCTGGGAGGCCAAGTATGATGAAAGTGGCGGCTGAGCACACGATCATCACCAAACGACGCGCGCAAGAGATCTTTCACGCGTATAGCAAAATGGGGTGGTTCTAATAAAACCCTATGTCATTCCAAGAGCGTAGATCAATTTTTACCTCTCTATCTACATTATTTCGTGGTTTATTAAGTTTTGAAATTTATACTGACTTTTTGATCACCCGGTATAATCACTGAAGCGCCAAAGAAACTGATGTAGGCATGTGCTTTCAAATACAGTATTATGTAAACAAGCAGAATATGGCGCTGCCGCCGGCAATGCCTATATAAGACAACTGTCTGGCGCAGTTGTTAGATCAGTTACTGCCGCTACAATGGCAAATTATCAAGATTTAGGTGAGTTTGAAAGTGGTGTTATAGTAGGCGCACGAGTGATGGGACACAGCATCTCAAAGGTAGCTATGAAGTGGGGATTTTTCCCATACGACCATTTGGCGAGTGTACCGTGAATAGCCCGAATCCAGTAAAACATCAAGTCTCCGACATCGCTGCGGCCGGAAAAAGATCCTGCAAGAGCGGTACCAACGACGACTGAAGAGAATTGTTCAACGTATCAGAAGTGCAACCCTTCCGCAAATTGCTGCAGACTTCAATATTGTGCCGTCAACAAGTGTCAGAGTGCGAACCATTCAAGGAAATACCATCGAAATGGGCTTTCGGAGCCGAAGGCCCACTCATTTACCCTTGATGACTGCACGACACAAAGTTTACGCCTCGCCTGGACCTGTCAACATCGACACTGAACTGTTGATGACTGGAAGCATGTTGCCTGGTTGGAAGAGTCTCGTTTCAAATTGTATAGAGCGGATGAACGTATACGGGAATGGACCCAACCTGATGAATCCATGAACCCTGCATGTCCCCATGGGACTGTTCAAGATGGTGGAGGCTCTGTAATAGTGTGGGGCGTGTGCAGTTGGAGTGATATGGGATCACTGATACATCTAGTTACGACTCTTGACAGATGACACATCCTGTCTGATCAACTACATGGATTCATGTCCACCGTGCATTACGACGCACTTGGGCAATTCCAGCAGGACAATACGACACCCCAGTCGCCAAGAATTGCTACAGAGTGGCTCCAGGAACATTTTTCTGAGTTTCAACACTTCTGCTGGCCATCGAACTCCCCAGAGATGAACGTTATATAGCACATCTGGGATGCCGTGCAAAGTCCTGTTCAGAAGAAATCTCCGCCCCCTCGTACTCTTACGGATTCATGGACAGCCCTGCATAATTCATGGCATCAGTTCCCTGCAGCACTACTTCAGATGTTAGTCGAGTCCATGCCACGTCGTGTTGCGGCACTTCTGCGTGCTCGCGGGGCCCCTACACGCTATTAGGCAATTGTACCAGTTTCTTTGACTCTTCAGGGTGTTTTACATCTTTATAACGCCTTCGTAGGCGAATGCCTGCCAGCATGGTAGATCAGCGTGCGAAGTCAGAGGACTGGCCATTCTGACTAATAAAAAATCTGAGTGAAGCTCTCATCGAGGTAATTAAAAAAGAACGAATTACAAAAATATCATACGACATCCACACAGAGCTGCTGACAAAAAAAGACGAGGACACAGATCGGAATAAATAAATTCTTAGTGTAGCTGTCTTCAGTGTGCAATGATCTGCGTTTTATACCCCGTGCCTCATCTGATTTGTTTCTAACGTATGGAGGTCTAGAAAGGGGTCCACTCACTAAGGAAAATAGAAGAGGTGCTTGAATAAAGTAGATTCATCTACTGACAATAACAGCTGGAGGGGCTGCCGAAATACTGGTCACAGTTGCCCCGGTCCTAGCTTGCTCGCCTTATTGCCTTATGGGCAGCATTCGCCAGTTAGAATAAGCCAAAGGCCCTGTCGGTGAATGGTGTTTAGGTTCAAGTTTTCCCCCCTTTTTAACATGTATGTAACTATTTTTTCCTGTAGTTGTTACTCTTCGGTCTTTTATAAGGACATAATCTTGAAATAATATTGAGTTTCGGCTACGGTCACAGGTTCGAATCCTGCCTCGGGCATGGATGTGTGTGATGTCCTTAGGTTGGTTAGGTGTAAGTAGTTCAAAGTTCTAGGGGACTGATGGCCTCAGAAGTTAAGTCCCATAGTGCTCAGAGCCATTTGAACCAATATTGAGTTTCACTGCTTTACATCAGTGTCTGCTTCAAGAAAGGCAGCGCTCACCGGGTACTACACAGTACAAAACTATGTATGGGGTATTTCGTTTAGGTTCAAGTTTTCCCCCCTTTTTAACATGTATGTAACTGTTTTTTCCTGTAGTTGTTACTCTTCGGTCTTTTATAAGGACATAATCTTGAAATAATATTGAGTTTCGGCTATGGTCACAGGTTCGAATCCTGCCTCGGGCATGGATGTGTGTGATGTCCTTATGTTAGTTATGTGTAAGTAGTTCTAAGTTCTAGGGGACTGATGACCTCAGAAGTTAAGTCCCATAGTGCTCAGAGCCATTTGAACCAATATTGAGTTTCACTGCTTTACATCAGTGTCCGCTTCAAGAAAGGCAGCGCTCACCGGCTACTACACAGCACAAAACTATGTATGGGGTATTTCCATTTAGTCACGTTTGGCGCCGTTCTCTCTTGCAGCTTCATGTATACCGCCCTTTCCGACGTCAAGCGTATGGCGTAGGCGTGTGGACAACAGCCCATTCCGAATGCAACTTCATTCAAGTAAGGACTAATGCAGAATAAAGGCGCTGAGATTGTAAGTAGGCTGTTTATGTGTTTGTATGTTGGCAGCGCTGTGTAGCGCTCTGCATTAATAACTCTGACAGCACTGTGCGCTCTCTGTAAGAGACTCTGTGGCCGGTCGGACTTGCAGTTGGGTGTGAAGAGCCAGCAGTGATGGAAGTTGGGAGTGAGAAGTCAGCAATGATGCAGGTTAGAGGTTAATAATTAGCAGTGTTGGAGGTTTGCAGTATTAGCGCTAGCGGACGGTCTGAATGTGTATCCGTCATGGAGATTTATTACTGATGATTATACAATTTTTTTGAACTGGTAGTCGCTTGATTAAGATAAAATTGCTAAATACATTGTTTGCTCTGCAACAAAATCTTTCCTTTGCTAACCTCATGCCTATTAGTAGTCAGAGCCTTCAGTAGTTAGAATCTCTTATTTAGCTGGCAGTACTGGTGCCTGTGTCGCTGTAGTTCGTGTCATGAAGATTTTCTGTGAGGTAAGTGACTTATGAAATGTACGGGTTATTGTTAGGATTTATCCCATTCAGGGTCATTCTTTTGAGTTAATTTTAAGGCAGTCAGATCGCATTGCCGTCGAATATTGTGATTAATCAATGAATAGGAAAAGTTTGAATTCTGTTTGTCAGGGCAAATTCTGTAGGTCAGTGTTGAAATCATAAATAATAGCAAAGGGACACTTGCATTCAGTTTCACTCCGTAGTTTCAGAATTAAATTAAGAAGTTTCACCTTCTCAGTTATTTCAGTCCAAGTAAGTAAAAACATTATTATGTTTCAAGGTTTCCGATAACAGCAACCACATAACAGTCCGCAGCTCGTGGTCGTGCGGTAGCGTTCTCGCTTCCCGCGCCCGGGTTCCCGGGTTCGATTCCCGGCGGGGTCAGGGATTTTCTCTGCCTCGTGATGACTGGGTGTTGTGTGATGTCCTTAGGTTAGTTAGGTTTAAGTAGTTCTAAGTTCTAGGGGACTTATGACCACAGCAGTTGAGTCCCATAGTGCTCAGAGCCATTTTTAGAGATCGGCACTAAGGCCTCCAGCACCGGACTTGTGAGATATATCCGACAACGTCGCCACATCATCCTGTGATAGCTTACAAAAAGATCATTCACCCTGTCAGGAACATTAAAAAGACCTAAGCCCCTTCTGTCCTTTAGGAGCGTGAGAGACTCGTAGCGGATCTTAAGAAGCATGTCCATACCAACGAAGGATCACGAAACCGCCACCTGCGGCGGGCCAGAGACGGCCGGATGGGAAACATCTGCACAACATAGGGAGTGTCCGACGGCAAACAGATGCTGTCACATCGCGTCCATTGCAGAACACCTAGAGACCTAATACGGTGTCACTTAGCCTTGCGCTGATCTGGTTTAGTAGACACCTGCAGCTGACAGCTATGGAGCGTCGAAGGTCAGTTGTGAAATCAATGCTCCAGCTGCATATCGTGCTAGTTACTCGTAGGCCATCGACACGCCCATCAGGCAGCCCCTTAACTATAAACCGCACAGTAGATTTTTGGACCTTGAGAACACTGCCCGAAGTCTCGCCACATGTTGTCGCCCTTGCTAATGCTGCACAGACATCATCACCGGCTAGAAGGAGGAATACCAGATCCTCGGCATAGGCAGTGCAGCAAAAAGTGTGTCCTCCAAATGTCATTCCCGGCAGGCGTTGTCGGAGGCCACAGAGCAGCAGTTCCAAAGCGAAGCCGTGTAATAACTGTGAGAGAGAACAGCCGTGTCTCAGTGACCGCTTGACTAGGGTCGGCGGCGTGAGACGGCCGTTGTACAGCACCCTGGACCTCGTGCCATCACCATCTTTACGTCGATGTCCGCGTAACGCAATTGTCGCAGTACCGCCGTCAAAGACGCATGGGCAACCTTGTCAAAGGCCTGGCTGAAGTAGAGAGGAGGCCAAGACTCCAGGTAGTTGGCAAGCCTTTTCCAAGTGCAACCATGTCACAACACCGTCAGAGTGCAGTGCGAATGTTATGATCGCCCCCTATCGATTCCTTGTCCTTCACGGAAGGCTCTCGGGTGCTGGACCATGAGAGATCGCGATACATATCCATACAGGCTGGCGCAAGCAGTTGCTGGAAAGCCCAGAGGGAGTTGTCTTAACGAGGAGTTCTTCTCTGTATCACTTCAGTACCCCCACCTCCATTACATGTTGTCAAATCCGCAGCCGTAGCCAGAAGAACGTGCCAAAAAAGAGCTGAGAGACCTCCACGATCACCCCTGTGGGATGGCGATTTCCAGAGTACAGCCTAGTATTGCGTCAAAGGTCTTACCTATATCGTACTATCTAGCTGTCGTCCATCGACCGTAGTGAAACACGGACCAAGACCCGTCGCCAGCGTCGTCTATCTGCAGTGATATAATACATGGACCATCCCTCCTGAGCCATTTTGTCTTGAGTGCGCGGCCAAACCATGACCACCTCAAGATGGAGGCGGGTGAGGGTTGTGATCTGAGCCATGGCGTGATTCACCATTGTTTGCCGTTAGGGTCGGTCAGTACCAGCATCAAGCTCGCTCGTTACTCGTGAGCACGGCAGCTGGGAGGGAGTGGGGCAGCAAGTACCTCGTGGTTCGAGCAAAGGCGACTCCGTCATATTCGTACCAAAATGGAACTCGGTAATGTGCGGTAATCAAAGGCCTGAGATGGAAAATTACACGTATGTGTGTACACGTTTGGTGAATTCATTATTTCATCTTCATAGTATTTTTATCTCTGCGTTTTCCACATCTACATCTACATCCGCAAGCCACGTTGTAAGAGGTCCATGACTAAGGAATTTATTTCTACCGCACTCAAGCAGATGTAATTTCGATGGATTGCTCACGCGCTGCCTGCGATATGTAAGCTATAAGAGAATCTCAGACCAGAGATCAATGTTGGCTGCAGTAAGAGCAGTGCCAGTAGGAGTAAGTAGTAGCTAGCAGTCTGGTGTATGGAGTTGGCGGGACCAATCGTGGGGAGCGATGGCGGTGCCTGAGCGATGTAGTATAAGGCAAAAGCAGCCGCGCGCATATGTAGTTTGTTACAACAAAATTTGTACTATTCTTACATCAAGTCCTATGAAAATGTTTAAAAAAAACCTTTTAATAATAATTTTTTTATAAAATTAACTCTTTGAGAATCATTCATCTGAATTTAAAGAAATTACTAATTTCTGCAATCGACGGTCATCTTGATTATCGTAAAGAAAAATCAGTTGTTTCTTTTTATACGTGAGAAATCTAGCGGCCAGCATTGCGCTGGGCTGTGGCAGAAAAATTTCTTATAGGAGCAGATATATACGCGTTATCCGGCGACTTCATTGAGGTAAGAATTTTCAGTTTATTCAGAATGAACTTTCAGGGTCATGACGCAGCACTGCTGACGTCCAGATTTACCAGTTTAGGTTCACAGTCAGTTAATTATTGAAGAGTTATATGTGAGCCACAATTTTATTGAGAGATTAGTCACATTTTATTGTTGGTAGGTTACGGAATAATAAACTGTTGGGAGGTTACACTAAATGTGAATGATATATATATATATATATATATATATATATATATATATATATATATATATATATTGGGAAGTTACAACCTGACGGTGTGTGGCGGAGGGTACCTTGAGTACCTCTATCGGTTCTCCCTTCTATTCCAGTCTCGTATTGTTCGTGGAAAGAAAGATTGTCAGTATGCCTCTGTGTGGGCTCTAATCTCTCTGATTTTATCCTCATGGTCTCTTCGCGAGATATACGTAGGAGGGAGCAACATACTGCTTGACTCCTATGTGAAGCTATGTTCTGGAAACTTCAACAAAAGCCCGTACCGAGCTACTCAGCATAGTCTTCCACTGGAGTTTACTATCATCTCTGTAACGCTTTCGCGATTACTAAATGATCCTGTAACGAAGCGCGCAGCTCTCCGTTGGATCTTCTCTATCTGTTCTATCAGCCCTATCTGGTACGGATCCCACACCATATTGAAGCAGTGGGAGAACAAGTGTGTTGTAACCTACTTCCTTTGTTTTCGGACTGCATTTCCTTAGGATTCTTCCAATGAATCTCAGTCTGGCATCTGATTAACCGGCGATTGATTTTATATGGTCATTCCATTTTAAATCACTCCTAATGCCTACTCCCAGATAATTTATGGAATTAACTGCTTCCAGTTGCTGACCTGTTATATTGTAGCTAAATGTTAAACGATCTTTCTTCCTATGTATTCGCAGCACATTACACTTGTCTACATTGAGATTCAATTGCCATTCCCTGCACCATGCGTCAATTCGTAGCAGATCCTCCTGCATTTCAGTACAATTTTCCATTGTTTCAACCTCTCGATATACTACAGCATCATCCGCAAAAAGCCTCAGTGAACTTCCGATGTTATCCACAAGATCATTTATATATATTTATATATATTCGTGCTATCTTATTTAGAAACATCGTACAAACAGGGAATGGTCACGCAGTTTGTTCGTTGAATATGTGGCAAGAAGTAAACGTTTCTTTGCTGCAATCAGATTCAGTTGAAATGGCTCTAAGCACTATGGGACTTAACATCTGAGGTCATCAGTCCCCTTGACTTAGAGCTACTTAAATCTAACTAACCTAAGGACATCACATACATCCATGCCCGAGGCAGGATTCAAACCTGCGACAGTAGCAGCACCGCGGTTCCGGACTGAAGCGCCTAGAACCACTCGGTCACAGCGGCCGGCTCAAATTCAGTATATGAAGTCATTTCATGGGTGTTTAATGGAAGAAATAACATTCTTTACACTTAAATGAAAAATAAGATTAAAACTACTAGAGTGATGATAAAACTACTAGAGTGATGAAAGTGAACAAATTGAATCAGTTATCGACCCACTACGGAGGAAGATAACGTAAAACAGTACATGACATCCATGTGTCTAGTATGCAAAAACTTTTTGGTAATAGAAACTTATGAATACAAACCTGTAGATTACATTTATGTTATAAGTCTGGAGGCTATTTACATTGATTATTTATGTTCCATCGTATGATATGACTGTCTGTATAAAATAATTTCCTTGTCCCTCTTACTCTTACGAATTAAGAAAATGTCGTTGACACGTTTTAGAGCTGCGCTTCTCGGATACAGTTTAGCCTGGCCGGCTAAAATCTCTTTATTTTGCAGCGCTACTAGCGGGAATGTAAAGGATTTCTTTCGCCTCTTTAAAGAGCCTGGGGCAGGCACAGACATCGGCATTCCACCACGACGAAACGTTATGGTTGTTATCACCTGAGGCGTCCTTGCTCAAATATTTCTTCACCTTTACGTTTAGAAGTTGATGAACGCCAGCTTCGGAACGCCTTTATAGGAGAGGGAATGGGCTCTGTTTTCTCTTCTTCCACGACTACGCTATCTACTTTCTGACGAACAGTTTGATAAGTATTTACTTTCTTCTCTTCGCTCAGTACTAAGAATTACGTGAAATACGGTTGGAAAACAGTAGCCATGTAATGAAAAACCTATGCTTCGTTAACGACTTTCTTTTTTATGTAGATTTCTGCACGTCCTTTCAGCATTTCAATTAATATATTTCCAACTTCTATTTAGCATGCATCTAGTAAATTAAATGCCCACGCCATCACAGAAGGCAGAGTCGGTTCTGTTTCACCCTCCAAGTCATTTTCGGCCTCTGTAAAAGGTTCAAGTAATTTTATAAAGCCCTTCATTACATCAGGACGATACAAGCATGTCATTTCCTGCTTGGTTTCTTTTTTTTTTCAGTAGCAGATTCTAAATTTCTTTTGTGAATGAAACGAGTTCAATATCATGTAGATGCTATTCCATCTCATTTCAACGTATCCATTTTATGTTTTTCTAATCTTACTACTAAGTACATCTATCTCAGGCAATTTTTCAAATAACTCTGTAAAAATATTTTCACTTGTTTTTGAAATGTCGGGAGACTTTGTAGTGTGGAACAGATTGTTTCTCAGTTCACACATGTCCTCAGAGTGAACAATAGTACTAAATGTGACAGTCGGATAATGTATTTTGCGGTAGCTCTCAGTCCAAAGATCGCACGTCAGAGAACACTCCTTCTGGTCAACAGCCTTCTTTGCCTGACGCAAGATCCCACGTCTCGCTGGATCGGCAGTATATGTAATGAGACAATTCCCGCAGAAGGCAAAATCTCTTGCACTCTCATACTTGGCACGAACATCGCTTAGTCCTTGTGAAAATCTAATAAACCGTTCACTAACAATGTTGAACGGCAGTAGATCCAACGCACACATTTGCACAAACTTGTTCCTCATTCTCTCTTTATCGCTATTGGAAACTGTTGTAGATGTCGAATGTGTGACATTTTTGTACTTGTATCTTTCCACGCTCGTGGTGCTTCCCTTGTATACGAGTAACGCTTTGCATCCCTGTCTTCGGCACTGAATGTAACCCACAGAATCACAAGTATCCCTTCCATACATTATATGGAATTTAAAAGAAGGTAATAAACGTCTGTCCTGTCGCATATAGCTCCTACTTTTTTCTGGTATATCTTTAACATAATGACCCAATTTTTTAGATAACTATAAGACAACAAAAAGCAAGGCGGAAAATATTAACGTTATTATTACTACAATGCCCCAAATTAAAATGTGGTGGACAGTCCGTTCAGTACATTATAAAAATCATTCGAACGTCGAGGAAGTCAAAGGAACACATTTTCTAATTACGTTCACAAAAAATATTGTCCATTTTATTTTACTTCATTTTGTTTTATTTTTTAATTTCTTGCAGCAAACTTCGCCAGTGACTGAGATTTTCAGCTTCATGTGGAACTGAGTTAACTTAAATTAGACTATGAGAGAAAGAAATGCCCCAGTTTTTATAGTTTGTAATGCGCACGTCCAATGTCTTCGTTAACTGACGTCAGTCGTATTTCTAAAGCTGTGAATTCAATGTAAATAAATTTGGCACGAGACTCGTAAAAACAACGGGCAAATTCTAAATTGGGGCTCATCAAAAAACTGCGCGTTCAGCGAAGTGCGTCATTAATCAATTCAACTCGTGGGACGATGTGATAAATACAATCATGGATTCAAAATATGTGGTAGACACTGATTTATTTTCACTATTAAATACAGATCGTGTCTTCCGAACGAAGTTTTAAACAGGCAAAGTGTACACTAAGTAAATACAAAATCACATGAAATTTAGTCGGTGTAAGTCGATCACTGACAGTTGCAGTGGGCTGGGGGGGGGGGGGGGGGGGGGCGGCTGCCTCGCGGGCCTATCGTAATCAACAACGTGTCGCGATTTTGTAACGTCTCTATGGCAACGCCTCATTGTTGTCACAGCTCTGCAGACTGCTAGTGTTTTCACCTGCAACCGTTAGCGCCGCACAGTTGAAAGCTGGCAACAGAGCTACAGGGTGTCAGGGAACTTCTTACGCCGTCTCGACTATAGGTTTTTCGATCAGCAAATGGAAGTAATTAGCATAATGAAGTAAATAAGTTTCAACTCAGCATAGAGCTTCTAGTTTACTTACTCTTAACGCTCATCTGTTCCGAACGCCCCGAGTCCGCATTCCCGGTAACATTTGCAAACAAACTGTTCGCTCTAATAATGTACTACAAACTTTAACCGGTCAGTATTCATAAAGTAAAAGAGATATGAAAATAAATCTTGAGCACGCTTCTTTGATATGGCTGTAATAGTAAACTCCAGGAAAATCAGATAAGATTATCGCGGGCACTACGCTCATAAGACATGAAAAGACACAAATTCCTAACGAAATTCAACTAGTACCTTTCGAGAATCATCTAACAATCAGTTTAGCAGTTCACGCGTCCAAGTTTCTGACACGAATAAGGTACAGAACAATGGAAAAGAAAATTGAGGATGTGCTACATGACGATCAAGTTGGCTTTAGAAAAGGCACCAGAGAGCCAATTCTGACGTTGCGGTTGATAATGGAAGCAAGACTAAAGAAAATTCGAGACACGTTCATAGGATTTGTCGACCCGGAAAAAACATTCGACAATCTAAAATGGTGCATGATTTTCGAAGTTCTGAGAAAAACAGGGGTAAGCTATAGGGAGAGGCAGGTAATATACAAAATGTATAAGAGCCAGGGAGAGACAGAAAATATACAATATGTATAAGAGCCAAGAGGCAATAATAATAGTGGACAACCAAGAACGAAGTGCTCGTATTAATAGGGGAGTAAGACAGGGATGTAGTCTTCCCCCCTAATGATCAATTTGTGCTTTGAAGAAGCAATGATGGGCATATAAGAAAGGTTCAAGAGTGGAATCAAAATTCAAGGTGAAAGGATATCAATGATTCGCTGATGACATTGCTATACTGAGTGAAAGTGAAGAAGAATTACATGATCTGCTGAATGGAATGAACAAGCTAATGAGTACAGAATATAGATTGAAAGTAAATCGAAGAAAGGCGAAAGTAATGAGAAGTAGCAGAAATAAGAACAGTGAGTATCTTAACATCAAGTTTGATAGTCACAAAGTAGATGAAGTGAAGGAATTCTGCTACCTAGGCAGTAGAGATGGGGAAACTGAAACACGTAACTGTTTCGAAACAAATGAAACAGTACAACGTAATGTTTCGATACGCTGTTTCGAAACAGTGAAACAGTTTGTGTTTAGTAATCTAATAATCCTACACATTTTATCATCTTGAATGTATACTGTATAAGTATGTCCATATAAACACAAATGGGGAGCGACAGCGCTAATCATATTGCAGAAAGTATGAAACTATCACTTAGGCATATAGGCATTTCGTAATTCCCGCAGCAAATGCACTGCTTTTGTGTTGTGTGACTTTCATACTTTTCAATTGGCTGAGGACAGCCATAGCTGAAGACAGAAGAACCACCACGAACGGAGCTGGAGGTGGGAGCAAACTGCAGAAACTACGGACATGCTACTGGGATACCCACATTCCGTTAGTACGGGTAATATACCCATCATGCTAATTTCCATGCACACAAAGGGAATCATTGTGGATAATAGGCACATTGACTATAGACTCACAGATAATTCGAATAAATAACAAAATATAACAGAAAAAATGTTGTCTTTCAAGGTGTTTCGAACCGTTACTATAAATTTACCATGCTCCCCAGCCCTTCCCGTTCACCATTACACTATAAGTGATATGTCAAACAGATTGCTTGCAATTATACCTACATCAAATTTATGTATGTGTCTAATAACTGTCACTCTACGCATTTTTTATTCAAAATGTTGTAGGTTTACTTGCGTTTCTTAATATGATTACTGTGCATGAACAGGGAAGCGTGTTACAAAAAAAGTGTAATTTAACTGAATGATTTTCACACATTTATTATTTTGAATGTGAATAGTATGCGTTGTTTTATTGTTTGGTTAGTGTTTATAAAGCAGATGTTACGACATTACGGAATAGGACAGTCAGCTAGAAACTAAGCTTTATTTTCGGATATCTTAAGCTTCATGCTATTGCCTGTCAAAAAGATTTCGACACTCTTGAAAGTGTTTCATGAAGTGGTATGTTGTGTTTCAGTACCTGTGCCGGCCCGAATCTCGTCCGACACAGAGCGGAATGAAACATCACTGTTTCGATACAATTAGTCCGTTCCAAGCACAGGTGGACTGAAACAGCCTTATTTTGAAACAACGATACAGTTTCTGTGTCTGGCTCGAGATCGAATCTGGTCCGGTTATCCGAGACAGGGGCGGCATGAAACACCACTGTTTCGAAACAGTGAACCACAGCCGTTCCGAAACACTGAAACAGTTCCACGTATCGATACATTGTATCGAAACAGTGGCCAAGTCTACTAGGCAGTAAAATCACCAATGACGGACGGAGCAAGGAGGACTTCAAAAGCAGATTAGCAATGGCAAAGAGGGCATTCATGGCCAAGAGAAGTCTACTAGTATCAAACATAGGTCTTAATTTGAGGGAGAAATTTCTGAGACTGCACGTCTGGAGCACAGCATTGTTGTTGTTGTTGTGGTCTTCAGTCCGAGACTGGTTTGATGCAGCTCTCCATGCTACTCTAGCCTGTGCAAGCTTCTTCATCTCCCAGTACCTACTGCAGCCTACATCCTTCTGAATCTGCTTAGTGCATTCATCTCTTGGTCTCCCTCTACGATTTTTACCCTCCACGCTGCCCTCCAGTACTAAATTGGTGACCCCTTGATGCCTCAGAACATGTCCTACCAACCGATCCCTTCTTCTAGTCAAGTTGTGCCACAAACTCCTCTTCCACCCAATTCAATTCAATACATCCCCGTTAGTTATGTAACCTACCCATCTAATCCTCAGCATTCTTCTGTAGCACCACATTTCGAAAGCTTCTATTCTCTTCTTGTCTAAACTATTTATCGTTCATGTTTCACTTCCATACATGGCTACACTCCATACAAATACTTTCACAAACGACTTCCTGACACTCAAATCAATACTCGATGTTAACAAATTTCTCCTCTTCAGAAACGCTATCCTTGCCATTGCCAGTCTACATTTTACATCCTCTCTACTTCGACCATCATCAGTTATTTTGCTCCCCAAATAGCAAAACTCCTTTACTACTTTAAGTGTCTCATTTCCTAATCTAATTCCCTCAGCATCACCCGACTTAATTCGACTACATTCCATTATCCTCGTTTTGCTTTTGTTGATGTTCATCTTATACCCTCCTTTGAAGACACTGTCCATTCCATTCAACTGCTCTTCCAAGTCCTTTGCTGTCTCTGACAAAATTGCAATGTCATCGGCGAACCTCAAAGTTTTTATTTCTTCTCCATAGATTTTCTTTTCCTTTATTTCCTTTACTGCTTGCTCAATATACAGATTGAATAGCATCGGGGAGAGGCTACAACCCTGTCTTACTCCCTTCCCAACCACTGCTTCCCTTTCATGTCCCTCGACTCTTATAACTGCCATCTGGTTTCTGTACAAATTGTAAATAGCCTTTCGCTCCCCGTATTTTACCCCTGCCACCTTTAGAATTTGAAAGAGAGTATTCCAGACAACATTGTCAAATGCTTTCTCTAAGTCTACAAATGCTAGAAACGTAGGTTTGCCTTTCCTTAATCTTTCTTCTAAGATAAGTCGTAGGGTCAGTATTGCCTCACGTGTTCCTACATTTCTACGGAATCCAAACTGATCTTCCCCGAGGTCGGCTTCTACCAGTTTTTTTATTCGTCTGTAAAGAATTCGCGTTAGTATTTTGCAGCTGTGACTTATTAAATTGATAGTTCGGTAATTTTCACATCTGTCAACACCTGCTTTCTTTGGGATTTGAATTATTATATTCTTCTTGAAGTCTGAGGGAATTTCGCCTGTCTCATACATCTTGCTCACGAGATGGTAGAGTTTTGTCAGGACTGGCTATCCCAAGGCTGTCAGTAGTTCTAATGGAATGTTGTCTACTCCTGGAGCCTTGTTTCGACTCAGGTCTTTCAATGCTCTGTCAAACTCTTCACGCACTATCATATCTCCCATTTCATCTTCATCTACCTCCTCTTCCATTTCCATAATATTCCATTTCCATATATGTTGCATAATATTCCATAATATTCCATTTCCATAATATTTCCATAATATTGTCCTCCAGCATTGTATGATAACGAAACATGGACTGTGGGAAAACAGGAACAGAATAGAATCGAAGCACTTGAGATGTCGTGCTACACACGAACGTTGAAAATTAGGTGGACTTACGAGGTAAGGCATGAGGAGGTTCTGCGCAGAATCTGAGCGGAGAGGAATATGTGGAATACATAGATAAGGAGAAGGGACATGACGATAGAACATCTGATAAAGACATGAGGGAATGGCTCCCATTGTACTAGAGGGAGCTATAGTGGGCAAAAACTGCAGAGGAAGACAGAGACTGAATACATCCACCAAATAATTGAGGACGTAGGTTACAAGTGTTACTCTCAGATAAAGAGGTTGGCACAGGAGAGGACTTCATGCTGGCCCGCATCAAACCAGTCAGAAAACCGATAACGCCACAAATCAAAAGTCCTCTATCGTCGTCATAGCTCTGTAAAGAGTACAGTGGAAACTTGTAGCTGGAGAGTCGCTGCAGGCTAGCCTGGGTCCATTGCCCCTTGTGGCTGCCAGTACGACTCACGACGATAACGAGATACGAGCGAGCGTGAACCCTGATCTGACCGCCTCTAAAATGGCTCTGAGCACTATGGGACTTAACATCTATGGTCATCAGTTCCCTAGAACTTAGAACTACTTAAACCCAACTAACCTAAGGACAGCGCACAACACCCAGTCATCACGAGGCAGAGGAAACTCCCTGACCCCGCCGTGACCGCCTCTATTCGCCGTGCAGGCGATTGGGACAGTGTGGAACATTCCCATAGAATGCTGTAATATAAATCCGTGGCATGTCATCTGCGTGCCTCCTCTACCATAGCCAATGAAGGTCTTGGCGAAGAGTATCCAACACAAAAGAACATACAGAAAGTGCAGGAGTTTCACGTGACCTCTGTGAGCCTCTAACATTCCGGAGAAGCGAGGTGGACCGCCTTCAATTTCCATCCATCATGGCTCTGCCATACCCTCTGAGGTCAAGGGTGATAACACGGATATAGGCCTCTTGATCGAAAAATACTTCGCCAGCTCTTGTCCCCCTGTCAATGGAGCGCGAGATATAAGCCCAGTCGATGGAGCTAGATGACTGGCTAGTACAGATGTAAAGCCAGACCAGTCGTCATGAACGTGTTCCTATGCGTCCACAAGCTGGAAATTATTGACAACTGTGGCAAGTTCCGCCCACAGAGGGAGATGCGGTAACTGGACCTTTGGCGCTTGGGAGTAATTGTAATCCCCTCCCAGTACCTAGACGTCCTGTTGCCCCTTAATAAAGAGGGACATGACTGCATCCGTGAAGAAAGGCAGACTGCCGACCACTCCACCGCTCTGCTATACAGCTTGAATGGCGCTATCCAGTCTGCAGCGTGGAAACGCAAAATCGTAAATAACCCGAACATCATAAGCTTTGGACCCTATAGTATACTAATAAAAACGTTTGTTTTTAGACGATGCCACGTTTTTAGACAATCTTTCGATAAATTGGGATTTTCCTTCATAAACTTCGGCCTCAATTTCTTCGAAAACTGTGGCGTATCTAGCAAAAACCCGAAACAAATGTCTCTTTATTTTCAATATATGACGTCCTTCCTAAACTAGACCAAAATCAGTGTTCTAAATGTCAGAGTTTGATCTGAGGGATGCAAATTATGCTTGGCGTGACCAGTCTGATGGGTTGCTGCAACCAATTCAACACTAGAACGGCGGAAGGGGTTAAATGCCCCCTGTCCTATGTTTTTCTTCAATACTATATACAATTTCTTTCATCTATGAAATCGCATGGCTTTTCCTACTTTTCTTTCCTCTATAGGATGATGTATATTTCTTGGTTATTTCATTCGATATAGTTAGAACAGTGGAAGGCATAAATTTGAGACGACTGTCATTTCGCTTCTGAACATATTAAGGAAATAATACAACAATGCAGCTGCAACAATGACCAACTATGCTGAGATTTTGCTGCTCATTGTTGTATCTTGGCTAATGAATATTCCAATATGACCCAGTTGATGTAGTGTCATTCAGTTAACAGTCTTTGTGTTTTTCGAACATTTATCGTCAGCATGGACATTATGATAAATAAATGTTACGTCTGTTACAGAATTTAGACGTAGAATCAGAAATTGACTTCAGTGATGAAGATGAGAATTTTGTACCGGAGGCAAGTGCAGGTGAAGACAAGTTGAACGAGGACGGATTAGTGGAGTACAATTAAGATGCTGGTCTACGTCAATCCTCACCTCTTCTCTTTGGGCGCACTTGAAAACCTCTACAAACATGGTCGCCAGGGATGGAACCTAGTATGACATTTCCAGTTTCTTATCTTCTGGAAGAAGATTGGGTGTGGATATTCTAAAGGCGAGAGGAGGTCCCACCATTTACATTTGGCAAAGAGTAGACGGCTCTGTCATTAGTGGTTTCCGTCTTGTTTTTGACGAAGCAACGCTGCGACTAATGAAGTAATAAAGAGATTCAAATACCTGAAAAGTTTTAAAATTTTAAAATTTTTTGCTTGGCTGAGGCAGCAACCGTAGAATGAAATCTTCTTGTATAAACAGTAAACAACCAATCATTTTTTGAAGGTTTATTAAAACTCGTTTACCATTATTTCAACGTCTGCCACAACATGGAATCCAGTTCTCTATATTTTCTGCTGGACAAGCCGTTTTTATAAACGCTGAGACCACGGTATACGAGTTTTAACAAAACTTCCTGTTTGCAACTGGTTGGCTGTTTACCATTTCTACAAGAAGTGCTTGAAAAGTGCTATAAAACAATGACGAACTGGAAAAACTGATAGCTTCACTTATGCTCGGAGCGTCATTTGTACAAAATGTATGTCTGCAGAAGATGTTTGGTCATACTCTTGGCGGCGTACTTTTGGCGTGGCCGGTATACCAAGGGACAGATTTCAAGAGCCTCATAGAGTTCTCAGTTTCGATGAAAAATCAACCTGAGCTGAAGGCCTGCCCAGCCAACAATATCCCTCTTGTATCCGAAATTCGAGGAAAGTTCACGGAAGAAAGTATTCGTTCTTACCACCATGGAGCAAATACAACAGTATAAGAGCAGCTATTACCAAGAAAATAATACGCAGGTTCACTCAATTTATGTCCTCCAAAAACCGATAAATATTGTCTCAAAATCTGAATTACTGTCGATGTAGTGACAAAGAACGTATGCAGTGCTTTCCCGTACCTCACAAAAGAGGAATCGTATAGAGAGAAGCAATCCCTCAGAGATTAAATCATTGTGCATCTCGTATAACGAATTCAAAATCAAGCAACTTCAATTTAAAAAGAGTCTCAAAGAAAAATAAAACTTCATTAGTTTATACAATTAGTTTGTACAATTCTGTTCACTTTTTAACCATGATGCCTCAGTTACGTCATTCACATTCAAAATTTTGTTTCATTATTTCCTTTGATGTATCATTCTCCAAATTTGTTTCTGCAAGAAATAGAAGCCATATTCCAAATTTTTAGAAATCGTTTCCCAGTGTTCCCGTTAAACATAACAGATTTTAGTGATTTTGTCTCATTTCGAGTTCTTTTGTAATCTTCATAAGACTATTGTGTTATGTGTGTTTTATATGTCAAACAGCACATCCATTTTTTTTCGCATTTCTTTAACCTATTTGCGAAACCATAGTGTCCTACCTGTTTTCCTCTCTCACTTTATAACGCTTATACCAGTGCTTCTCGAGCTGCTGCTTCAAGACTTTCTTTGATTTTCCCCCAAGCCTTACCTACGTCATCCTCTGCGTTAATGGTTTCTCTTTTATTTTTTCTTCTAATCATTAAGTTTTTGTAGATTCATTTCATAATGATTTTTCTTCTTTTAGGGTTGTTTCGTTAGTAATTTTCTTCCTTCCTACACGCAATCTGATTTTCGTCATGAGTACGCTATAATCACTCACTATGATGGCACAGTTTAAATTCCTAACATCTAGCACTGACTGAGAATGGATGTTCCTGTTTGTAATATTGTAACCTATTATAGATTTATGACCTCCTGTGTTCTGAAAAGTATATTCATACTGCTCTTTGTGGTCATAGGAGGTATTATTTGTCTTCAGTTCATTGCTTGAGCATAAGCTGATCTTAATATCACCATTATCACTTAGAAACTTTTCATTAAATCGTTGTTTCACTCCAGCGATCACATTGTTTCCAAAACAAGCATTAAAAGTCTCCATTATGACTTTAAGTTCGTTTCAGTTTTAGTAAAACTATTCTCTCAGAGATGTAGTAGCACTCATCAATAATTACCCTTACTACTGGTTCAGAACTTGTCTCCTTCTCATGAAAGGATATCAATGATACGCTTCTCTGATGACGTTGCTTCAGTGAAAGTAAAGAAGAATTACATGATGCGCTGAATGGAATGAACAGTCTAGTGAGTACAGAATACTGATTCAGAATAAATCGAAGAAAGACGACAGTAATGGGACAATGAGAAACTTAATATCACAACTGATGTTCATGAATTCGATGAAGGTAAGGAATTCTAATACTAAGATAGCGAAATAATTAATGACGGACAGAGCAAGGAGGACATCAAAAGCAGACTAGCAATGGCAAAAAGTGCATTCCTGGCCAAGAGAAGTCTGCTGGTATGAAACATAGCCTTAATAAGAAGAAGAAATTTCTGAGAATATTCGTCTGGAGCAAAGGATTGTATGGTAGTGAAACAGGGACTGTAGGAAAAAAGGAACTGAAGAAAATTGAAACATTTAAGATGTGGTGCTACAGACGAATGTTGAAAATTGGGTAGACTGATAAGATAAGAAATGAGGAGGTTCTGCGTAGAATCGAAGATGAAAGGAATATACAGAAAACCAGAAGAAGGCACACGATCATAGGAGATGTGTTAATACATGAGGGAATAACTTCTACGGTACTGGAGGATACTAGCGGTATTAAAGACTGCAGAGGAAGGCAGGGATCGAAATACATCCAGCAAATAACTGGGGACGTAGGCTGCAAGCACTACTTTGAGATGAAGAGGCTGGTTGGCAAAGGAGAGGAATTTGCGGCGGGCTGCAGCAACCAGTCAGAAGTCAGATTAAAAAAAAATAAAATAAAATAAATTGAGAAATCCTTGATTACCCAGGATGCTTCGTGGCAAGTGCTCAATCAGCTTTTAATCTGTATAATCTGTGTAAATATACATTAGCGCAAACTATTTCAGAGGAGAATAGCTCGAGGTTATACCGAGACCTTCTCATCTGAAATAGATAGAAATAGACCATTACTAACCAACATGCTACTTAGACGGTATTACTCATCCAGATACATCATATCACTTCCCTCTATATATTACAAATTATTCTTAACCACGCTGAATGTGTTACATTTTTTTTCTTTGACATTTGCATTGTATAAATTATATTCTCATCAGCTATGTAGTAACAAATTAATATCGAACCATTTTAACAATTGTTAAGCATTCAATTCACTTTAACCTCAGAGAAATCTTTATATATTATGTTCTTTATATTATTTAAAAAAAGCATTAACAACTGCATACCAATAAGACTGTAACAATGAGAAGTCTTTGCTATTAGATTCAGAAGCATCCGATCCACCTTACATTTCAAGGCGGTGGCTTACTTTATATTGTTAATGAAATAAATAAAATAAATAATAAATAAAAGTCATCCTTTGTTTTTGTTAAGCTGTACCATAAAGCTCTTTTGTACCCAGTTCTATTCGGAATGACTTCTTTAGTTATCCCATCCACCTATCTAATCCTAAGTGCTTTTCTTTAGCCCAAAATTTCGAAGACATGTATTCTCTTCTTGTCGAAACTATTTCATTTAGAACTTCCGCTGGACATCATCCTACCGGATTGTCCCCCCCCCCCCCCCCCCCCAGGAATCAAAACAAGGGTTTCCTTTACCTCCAAAAAAATTTACACAAGTGAATGCCATCATTAAATCGTACAGTAGTGCTAGACGTCGTCGGGAAATACAATTAATGTAGTTTCCCTTTGCTTTCAGTACCTATACAGCAAGGCTATACTGCAAAATGTTACAAGTCCAGATCAGTCAATCATCCAAACTGTTGCCCTGCAAGTACTGAAAAGCCTGATGCCCATCTTCTGGGACCATACGTTAATCAGCCTCTCCAAAGATATTCCTCCGATGTGGTTGCAGCTACGGTACGACTATCATTGACGTTAAAGTATGGAAGCCACCCCACTGCCGAGAAGTCATTTGTTCGTTTGGAGAAGAAGGGGGGGGGGCGGTCATATCTCAACTAATCTACGACCTCCCACACACTCCAATTACGGGAATTGTATTAGAGTGGGCTGACTGTGAACTATTTTTGCGTTTAGGTAGGATGTATGCGGAGTTATGACATCCATACTTTCTTTCATGCATGTATTTCAGTTTCTGCTTCTCTTTGCCCTCTGTTAGGCTGTTTATGAAATTACTATGGAATTTTCTTGGGCAGATTATACATTTGATTTGTCAGATGTGAAACTGAATAGACTTTCATCCATTTTTCAAGTCATTGATGTCTAGAAGCTAAAACACAGCTTAAATGGTCTATTCACAGGAGAGACGTAGAGTTTCGCTTTAATTATTGATTATCAGCAGGAATTGCTTAAAAGTTTTGTTTTGTTGTTGATTCGACTATGCTAACAGGAAGCGAGAAAGGCGAACGCTATTGAACAGCTGCAAAATGTTATCTAACCAGAAAAAAAATGGTTCAAATGGCTCTGAGCACTATGGGACTTAACATCTACGGTCATCAGTCCCCTAGAACTACTTAAACCTAACTAACCCAAGGACAGCACACAACACCCAGCCATCACGAGGCAGAGAAAATCCCTGACCCCGCCGGGAATCGAAACCGGGAACCCGGGCGTGGGAAGCGAGAACGCTACCGCACGACCACGAGATGCGGGCTATCTAACCAGATTCCAGCGTTTGGCGGTGAGTATCGTGTGATAAACCAGCGTTTGATCATTGACGGTCTCGTACTGACGTTTCGTGCAAGATCACTTGGGACTGCACTGTGCACTCAAGCGCACTTTGTTGTCAATAGAGCCACGCACCACGACATAGTACAAAGGAAACCAAAGTACGATGGCGGTGCCAAAAACTGCGCGGAGCGGTTAGTTCAACCAGCAATTCCAGTATAAAACACGAAAAGGCAGTACACAATTCTCTATTAATATTACCATGGGGTCAGTGTAACGCCACCAAGACAGGGTATGACACGAGAACTGGATTACTGCACAACATATCAGTTCTTGCCTAACCACGAAGTCAATAAAACGACAGCGAGATAGAACAACAAATATCAGGATTGCTACACTAGAGCTTACATGAATAAGGGTATGATTACATGCAAGGACTTTGTGGTGTAAAGAGGCAGCAAGGAAAGGAGACACGTCCTCATCCCGATGCCCCCCCCCCCCCTCCCCGTCTTCGCAGAAATCTGTAGTTTCTGTCACAAAGATCTCTCGTATTTTTCGCAGTGATTGTCAAGGATTCTACTAAACCGCCCCTTGCTGTACATGTTCTATGTTAATTACACAGTAGACGGTAACCACATGTAGTAACCTTAGACATTCAGCAGACGACGCAGATAGACATCAGTTCTCGCGCGAAAGCCTGCTTACAAAGTTTCGAGAACCAGTATTAAATGACTAATTTAGGAACTTACTACTGCATCTCATGTGTTGCTCCCGTACGGACGGTGAAGATAAGATAAAACTAATTACCGCGTAAACACGGCAATTTCAACAATCATTCTTCTCGCATACCTAACGAAACCGGCATAAACAGGATAAGTGGTACAGTGAGAATCACCATCTGTCATATACTTCACAGTAGCATGCAGAATATGGATGTGGGTGCAGATTTAACATTTTCGAGCGTAATAGGCAATACAATTTTAAGTGTAAGTCTGTTTCTCCATTTTGAAGAGAGTTAATTTTGTATGTTATCCTCATTAATTTTGTTCCTCTCTTACTGTTTGAGCCTCGTATTACCTATAACGTAATTTTGAACAAAGATTTTTCGGTGAGGAGTCCCTAAATTCTAAAAACCACCAGGAATGTGGACAACGTGCTATGCTGGTGGACAGGCAACACTAGAAAATTAAAAAAGTTATTTCAACATTTAAATTCACACCTCGGTAACAATGAGTTTACAATGGAGCTGGAAGGAGACTGATTCAACTTCTTAGGCCTTATTAAACAAAACATTTATATAGTTTGTACAGGAAGGTAACTACTATAGACAAAATAATATCTGCCAATTCCTAGCACCCTGTAACACACAAACATGCATCCTTCGACTCCATGGTCCACGGCCTTCTGTATATACCACGAAACAAGGCAGATATTTAAAATGGATTAAAAAAAACTAAGGAAACTGAATATAGTAATAGTTATAGCCCTTTCCTTACTAATGATATGGACCAGACAGAGGACAACATCTCTTCTGTATCCTCCTCAGAAGGCACTAAAAAAAAAACCAACAACAAATGGGTCGCCCTGGTATACGCGGGCGGGACTTCACGGGCACTTACGAGCTTACTCAAATCTAGGAAATGGGCACCAGTTTTCAACACCAGGAATACTGTTGCCTACATTCTGTTCAAGAACAAGATTCCTCCTTTAGAACATACTGGAATTACTTCTAATGACCATCCCAAAATACTGCTGTAGTTCATCAATCTTTTTGTCTGTCAGCCTGCGTCTTATAGTTTTACCATCAGAAAGTTTCTTGTATCTCAAACTTTGTTTCAACTTCCTTAACCTGGTACCCATCCTCTTCTGGGCATTACCTTTATAACACAGCAACCCACAGCCTTCTATATAAAAAAAATTACAGATTTTATTAGATCTTGAAATAATGCACGTAAAATTAACATTTTCGACCGGTGTGGGTGGATTATATATATATATATATATATATGTGTGTGTGTGTGTGTGTGTGTGTGTTTGCGTCACTTATAAACTCACATGGGGAGTGTTGTATAATACTCCCCCTTAATCCCTATTATAGCGAACTCCTTTTTGGGAAAACTCGAGGAGCAGGGATTGGAAACTTCGAACAAGAAACCGAATATTTGGATCCGTTACGTGGATGATACGTTTGTTTTGTGGCGGCATGGCAGGGAGTAAAACATCTGAACGGGATCAATACGGAGATTCAGTTTACCGAGGAGGAGGACGCAGGGGGGAAAATTAAATTTTCATGATGTGCTAGTTTTCAAGAAAGAATATGGCAGCTTGGGTCACATGGTCTACAGGAAACACACGCACACAGACCGTTACCTACACCGGGATTCGAACCACCACCCACAAAAAAAGTGAAGCATCATCTAAACGTTGGCGGATCGAGCAAGGGAAATCTGTGAACCATAGCAGATTGACGCAGAATTAGAACATCTCACCACTGCCTTGCTCAAGAATGGTTATTCTTTCGCTGAGGTGGAAAGAGCGTTAAGACCACCACGTGGAAATCATAGTGATGCTCAAGCGCCGGTGAAATAGATGGTTTTCCTGCCATTCATTAAGGAAGTGACTGACCGCACAGCGAAAATTGTGAGAAAGCGGAACATCGCGGCAATTAACAAACCCACACGGAAAATAACAAGGTCACCTAAAATCTGCCAAGGCTCCTCGCCAACCGCTGGAAAAGCTTGAATTTATAGGATCCCGTGTAGTTGTGGGAAGGTGTACGTGGGTACTACAAAAAAGAACTGTCAAAAAACGACTGAGAGCACAAGAGCAATTGCGGAAGAGGGGAGACTGACAGATCAGCTGTTGCGGAACATACTTTACAGCCAGGAGACAACCACATTTATTTTGACGGGACTCAACTACTGGCAGCCACAAACGATTGCCACGAAAGGCTATACAGAGAGGCCACAGAGATTGCGAAACACTCCAGGAATTTTAATAGGAAGGAGTACGGCGTGAAATTGAATGAAATTTGGATTCCGGTGCAGAAGAAGATGTGTGGGATGATAAGTACCGGCTAGTTGCGCTCGCGTATTCAAAACATGTGACGTCACGCCACTGCGCGGAAGCGGAATTTTGCTGCAATCAGTAGCGAGCCAGGATGTGAATCGGAGCCGTCCGTTGTGGCCGAGCGGTTCTAGACGCTTCAGTCCGGAACCACGAGGAACGCTACGGTCACAGGTTCGAATCCTGCCTGGGGCATGGATGTGTGTGATGTCCTTAGGTTAGTTAGGTTTAAGTAGTTCTACGTTCTAGGTGACTGATGACCTCAGATGCCAAGTCCCATAGTGCTCAGAGCCATTTGAACCATTTTGTCAATCGGACATTCAACAAAACTATGATCCCCCTTGAAAATGTCTTCCTCAGATGGGGACGAAACGTCTGGTTTCGAAGTGACATCCCTTAGAGCACGGGATAATATCCCGGAATATTTAATTAATTGTGACAATTTCGGCAGTGAAAGTTTACATTTCACAACAAGTTGGGGCTGTCTGTAGGAAGACCGATCACAGCGACTCCAAGCTGTCGGGTTGTTGCAGATGTCGCAGCGCTCGTGTGTGATCGTCAAGCTGAAGGATAGGATGGTCCACTGTGGAGTATTAGCCCTACAGCACGCTGTTTCTCACGGAGCGACATAGTTACGTTAGACACCGCCGTATTACAAACTAAAATTCAGGCCCCTCTAGTGTTCGTTTAATTTAAAAAGCTTTCCGATTTTTCACACAAAAAGTTCGGAGGCATTACTATTCAGCTCGCCGTTGTATTTATAGGTTGATAAGATAGGACTGTAACTGTCTACTGACTGGACATGAAAGGAGTTGGAGACTAGAAAAAGAGTAATTACCTCGTTTCTGGGCATGCTCTGAATGAATTGCATTCTTGTTGTAATAAAAGTTATGTTCTCCACAGGTCAAATAAAGGCACAAATCTATCGCTGCTAGATATTTTGGCAGTCAATAGACACCAATCACCGAACCTTAAGCGTTGCTGATCAAACAGTGCTCCATTATCCACACTAACTACAGCAGCAGCAGCCAGTTAACATTGTTCTCTCTGTAAGATGATGGGTTTGTTATAAAAAATTTCCCACTCCGAGCTTTACATTGTCTGCTTTCTCCCCTTCCTCCTGTCTGACCCCTCACTCCCTCCGTTTTTCACAGTTCAACACATTCGCCAATGTCTGAGGCTTTGTACACGTACCATTGCATTCTGCAGCAGTTTTGTCCGATTACAAGGTAAAAAAAATGGTTGAAATGGGTGTGAGCACTACGGGACTTAACTGCTGAGGTCATCAGTTCAAATGGTTCAAATGGCTCTGAGCACTATGGGACTTAACATCTGAGGTCATCAGTCCCCTAGAACTTAGAACTACTTAAACCTAACTAACCTAAGGACATCACACACATCCATGACCGAGGCAGGATTCGAACCTGCGACCGTAGCGGTCGCGCGGTTCCAGACTGAAGCGCCTAGAAGCGCTGGGCGACACCGGCCGGCTGAGGTCATCAGTCCCCTAGAACTTAGAACTACTTAAACCTAACTAACCTAAGGACCTCACACACATCCATGCCCGAGGCAGGATTCGAACCTGCGACCGTAGCGGTCGCGCGGTTCCAGGCTGTAGCGCCTAGAACCGCTCGACCACTTCGGCCGGCGATTACAAGCCAATTTAGGGCTTAATGACACATACCTAATTTGTGTAGATTTCAGTACCAGTTTTGTGTAGTTAGAGATTTGTAAATAATACATGTATTTAGGTCGATCAAAACATCGACTTCATGGATCTATATTCGTATATTTAGAGTCTAAAACATTCAGTACATTATTACATAAAATTTATTGTTTTGATCCTACGTAAAATTGAAGTATTCCAATTTTGTGTTTATCGTAATATAGATGTACACTGAGGTGCAAAAGTCGTAGTATAGCGGTATGCACATATACAGATGGGGATAGTATTGCGTACGCGAGGTATAAAAGGGCAGTGCATTGGTGGAGCTGTCGTTTGTACTCAGCTGATTGATTTGAAATGGTTTCCAACGTGATTACGGCCTCATGACGGAAATTGGCAAACTTTGAACGCGAACGGTAGTTGGAGCTAGTCGCCTGGGACAGTCCTTTTCGGAAATCATTAGAGAATTGAATATTCGGAGATATCCACAGTGTTCAGAGCGTGCCGAGAATACCACATTTCAGGCAACACCTGTCACCACGGACAACGAGTAGCCAATGATTAATGACCGAGAGCAGCGGGGTCTGCGTGGAGTTGTCAGTGCTGACAGACAAGCAACACCGCGTGAAATGTCGGCAGATATCTATGTGGGACGTTCGACGATTACCCATTAAAACAATACGGCAACCTTTGGCGTTAAGGGGCTATGAAAGCAGACGAGTGCCTCTACTAACAGCACGACATTTCCTGCAGCGCCTCTTGGGTTCGTGACCTCATCAGTTGGACGTCAGACGACTGGAAAACCGTGGTCTGATCAGATGAGTCTCAGATTCAGTTGTTAAGAGCTGGTGGTATGGTTCGAGTCTGGCGAAGACCCCACGACGCCATAGACCCTCGTTGTCAGCAAGACACAGTAAAACCTGGTGGTGGCTCCATAGTGGTGTGGGTTCAACTGAGCCGATCATTAACTGTAAATGGTTATGCTCGGCTACTTGGAGTCCATTTTCAGCCATTCATAAACTCAATGTTCTCAAACAACGATGCAAACAACAATGCGCCATGTCAGCAGGATACAATTTTTGGCAACAGATTGGAAGATCATATGGGATAATTCGAGCGAATGATTTGGTCACCCAGATCGCCTGCCGTAAATTCCATCGAACTTAATCGAGAGGTCAGTTGGTGCATAGTATCCTGCATCGGGAATAGTTTCGTAACTGTGAATGGTTATAGAGGCAGCATTGGTCAGTATTTCTATAGGGGATTTAGTCCGACGCGATATTAGGAGGCATCCCATGAGTCCTTTAACGTCAGTGTTACGTATCTTTAGAACCAGCCGTGTTTCTACAGCTAGAAGCTCTCACTGATATCGTGTAGGCTCTGTGAACAGTCTTAAGTTGACTGACGATGGTCTAGAAAGCTGAAATCTGATACTCAATAAAACATGGTAGAAATATTACTGTGGAGCACTATTACTGTGTTCTTCAGTTTGTAATATGATTATTTCTCCAATTACTGACGGAGTGTTACAGAAATGTAACTGAACTTCTTGTTATCACAACATACTGTTTTCTTTTCTAAGAGCACATATAATTGTCTTACTGCAATGATAATTAAATGGACACCCTACCTGCAAACAGGCGTTGATGTACTTCATTGGGGACATGTTGAAATTATGTGCCCCGACCGGGACTCGAACCCGCGATCTCCTGCTTACATGGCAGACGCTCTATCTATCTGAGCCACCGAGGACACAGATGAATAGCGCGACTGCAGGGACTTATCCCTTGCACGCTCCGCATGAGATCCACATTCCCAACATGTAAGCACGAGATCCCGGGTTCGAGTCCCGGTCGGGGCACACATTTTCAACATGTCCCCAATGAAGTACATCAACGCCTGTTTGCAGCTAGGGTGTCCATTTAACTATCATTTCATTCTAGCAAAGCTGCATGGTCATCCACGGTAACTGTTCTTTCGGGAACAGATACTACCGTCATATATAATTACTGTGATGCGTTTTATTGCGAGGAAGGAGAGACTCATGTAAATGAATCATAAAGTCACAAGGGTTAAAACCTGAAGGAATAACTTTAGTAACTAAGTTATCTTTGTAAAGCAAAATCTGTCTTTTGTCTGATATACTCCACTTGTCATCTCCTTCTTTAACTTTCCTCCAAAAAATGGTTCAAATGGCTCTGAGCACTATGGGACTTAACGTCTGAGGTCATCAGTCCGCTAGAACTTAGAACTACTTAAACCTAACTAGCCTAAGAACATCACACACATCCATGCCCGAGGCAGGATTCGAACCTGCGACCGCAGCGGTTTTCGCGGTTCCAGACTGTAGCGCCTAGAACCTTTCCTCCTCTCAGCCACATCGGTCAAGGCGCATGTACTGACGTAAGTTTCTGTAAGTAAGAATAAACACTCATTTTGGTTCAAACACTGTGTCATTTTGTTTTATTTTGTACCACTAATAACCTCTGTTTGTTATTGATCCGGTTTACAGCGGAAGTGCGGGAGAGTCTTGTATCAATGGAATGATCGGCTTGACCGATATCTACTTAGCCAACATTGCGGCCATCACCCCGAGGTAACTACGAACTGCAGTAATTACTTAGAAGCTGCTTGATATTAAATTCATGAAGTCCAACTGACTAGTGCGAATAATATTGGCATACTTAAGATACACCAAAGTTATACGGTAGCGAAAACGAGAAGCCAAGTGAGCTACTTGCAATGTGTGAAATCTCGTGACTCATAGGAATTCAGTTTGCAGACTTTTCGGTAGCTCATATCAGGGTTAAACTGACTGAAACAAAAATTAACAAAGCACACGTCGGCGCGCCCACATTTTAACCGGCTACAAACACGTCGCATGTGACTGCAACTTAACGGTAAAACTGCCAAGATTTTTGTTGCCAAAGATCATATTCTGCCACTGAGATTGACTTAACCAGATGTACTGCAGGACTTGTGATACAAATGTGCAAATGTGTGTGCATTCTTAAGAGACCAAACTGCTTAGGTCATCCGTCCATAGACTTACACACTACTTAAACTAACTTAAACTAAGAACAACACACATACCCATGCCCGAGGGAGGACTCGAACCTCCGGCGGGAGGGGCCGCGCAGTCCGTGACATGGCGCCTCAAACCGCGTGGCCACTCGGCGCGGATGCCTGTGAAAATGAAATGAGCGTTTGGCGTCATTGGCCGGGAGGCCCCTTGCGGGGTAGGACCGACCGCCTTGGTCCAGGTCTTATTACATTCGACGCCACATTGGGCGACCTGCGCGCCGGATGGGGATGAAATGACGATGAAGACAACACAACACCCAGTCCCTGAGCGGAGAAAATCCTCGACCCAGCCGGGAATCGAACCCGCGCCCGTAGGACGGCAATCCGTCACGCTCACCACTCAGCTATCGGGGCGAACGCGGCTGTTTGTGATACTTCTAGATACATGCGGTCCGGGAATGTTAGTGAGAAATGCCAAAATATAACCGATTATTCACGTGTGAGGATGTAGGACTTAATCCTTCTAAATGGATTGCGATGGAAGTCATTGAGGCTAGCACAAGTGCGAGTGATCTTTCCAGGACGGAAGATGATTTCCAGCACCTTTTTGGAACAAGCGTATGAAAAATCCTCTCAGGACGTAACAGTGGAGCTGTATTAGTGCGAGCGGAAAATGGCCGATCAAATTGTCTCTATGCGGCTAAATTTTCATGCAGCGGTTTGGAGCTGACGAAATATGGGGAGTAGATCGACAGTCCTCGTGGGGTACACTCAGAGATGGCTGTGGTATTTTCGTGAAGTATTTCTGTATCGAGAGGAAATGAATATGATCAACCAAGTTATTTCTTGGAGTTAAAAGAGAGAGAGAGAGAGAGAGAGAGAACCTGAAAGTCCGTTCACGTGCACGTTGTGTCATCTAGAGTTTTCTAGGCAGGTTTTGCATTTAACGAGGTTGTGCATACGCAATAGAAAGAGACCAGAAACTACCCAGTGGAGCGAAGTAGCTAGCTGGCTGTGCTGTTTCATGAGTGAAGCAGAAAATTTTAGTTAGATGTTTCCTGCGTGACTTTGGAATATACTGAATTCACAAAATCTTAAAACACAGACTACTCCCACCCTGCCATCACCTAAAATAGGGGCCATCTTCCCACAATTTTTTTTCCTGTAAAATGAAATGTGGTATATGAGGGGCGATCAAAAAGTTTCCGTTTTACGAAGTGCATTCAAGTTCTAAGGCCTCCGATTTTTTTTCTCCGGACTGGAAAGAGATAGAAACATGCGCATTGTTTTAAAACGAGGCCGCGTTCATTGTCAATACGTCCCAGAGATGGCAGCACCGTACGGCAGATGGAATTTTACCGCCAGCGGCGAGAATGAGAACTGTTTCCTTAAAATGGCGACATTTTCCTTACTTGAACAGCGTGCAATCCTTCGTTTTCTGAATTTGCGTGGTGTGAAACCAATTGAAATTCATGGACAGTTGAAGGAAACATGTGGTGATGGAGTTATGGACGTGTCGAAAGTGCGTTCGTGGGTGTGGCAGTTTAATGAAGGCAGAACATCGTGTGACAACAAACCGAAACAACCTCGGGCTCGCACAAGCCGGTCTGACGACATGATCGAGAAAGTGGAGAGAATTGTTTTGGGGGATCACCGAATGACTGCCGAACAGATCGCTTCCAGAGCTGGCATTTCTGTGGGTTCTGTGCACACAATCCTGCATGACGACCTGAAAATGCGAAAAGTGTCATCCAGGTGGGTGCCACGAATGCTGACGGACGACGACATGGCTGCCCGTGTGGCATGTTGCCAAGCAATGTTGACACGCAACGACAGCATGAATGGGACTCTCTTTTCATCGGTTGTGACAATGGATGAGACGTGGATGCCATTTTTCAATCCAGAAACAAAGCGCCAGTCATCTCAATGGAAGCACACAGATTCACCGCCACCAAAAAAATTTTGGGGTAACCGCCAGTGCTGAAAAAATGATGGTGTCCATGTTCTGGGACAGCGAGGGCGTAATCCTTACCCATTGCGTTCCAAAGGGCACTACGGTAACAGGTGCATCCTACGAACATGTTTTGAAGAACAAATTCATTCCTGCACTGCAACAAAAACGTTTCGGGAAGGGCTGCGCGTGTGCTGTTTCACCGAGACAACGCACCCGCACGTCGAGCTAACGTTACGCAACGGTTTCTTCGTGATAACAACTTTGAAGTGATTCCCCATGCTCCCTACTCACCTGACCTGGCTCCTAGTGACTTTTGGCTTTTTCCAACAATGAAAGACACTCTCCGTGGCCGCACATTCACCAGCCGTGCTGCTATTGCCTCAGCGATTTTCCAGTGGTCAAAGCAGACTCCTAAAGAAGCCTTCGCCGCTGCCATGGAATCATGGCGTCAGCGTTGTGAAAAATGTGTACGTCTGCAGGGCGATTACGTCGAGAAGTAACGCCAGTTTCATCGATTTCGGGTGAGTAGTTAATTAGAAAAAAATCGGAGGCCTTAGAACTTGAATGCACCTCGTAGGTCGTTGCCGTAACGTAGCGCCGCTCCGATGTGGTTGTCCTGTATAAGCACCAACGTATACGAAAGGAAATCGGTGTGGCATTCATGCCTTTTCGGTGTGTGATTGGCAAATGCGAAAAAGTGAACTATGACGACATTATTACCAAATATGTCTAAACAGGACCAACGTGCTGTTACTTTTTTCTTGGCTGCCGAAGGACAAATACCGGTTGACATCCATCGGAGAATGCAGAATATGTATGGGGCAGTATATCTGTCGAAAGCCATCATTGTGAAATGGTGCTCCAGGTTCTCTGCTGGTCACGACTCGACACAAAATGCGGACCGATCTGAGAGGCAAAGCCTCATCTAGGAGTGATGCTAACTCAAGTGGTTCTGATCTCTCCCCGTGCGATTATCCCGCCTTCGGCCCTTTAAAAAAGGCTTTGAAGTGTCGACCATTCTTGTGGGACGAGAATGTGCCGCAGGCAATTCGTACTGGACAGTACGGTCTTTTAAGCGGAACATTCTACTCGCCTCTTACTTTAAAATGTGTTGTCGTAGGCGCCAAGTACGGGTGGCTCTATCCTGTATGGTAGTTAACCCAGAGCCAGAGTTGAATGCCCTGTTTGGAGACCGATCAGTGAGACTTTGTTCCCTGCGTCTGACTGGAAGGTAGAGAGCCTCAGCCATGCATTTTGGTTTTGTCGATAACAAGCTGTTGCAATCAGGTACGCATTCTCCCCCGTCCTCACGATATTCTGTCGTAACAGCGAGTCAGCGATTCACAGGGCGGCAGTACATTTTTGCATCTGCATCTCCTCTTTTTATTGAGGATTGCCATTACATCTCTGAGAGAATACTTTTGCTAAAACTGAAACTCGCTCATCACAAATTGAATGTTATCTCCTAGAGGATTGTAAACCTAGAAGAGAAAATAATGCCTCCTATGAGCAATTACAAGAAGTGCATATAGGAAGGGGCAAAATTGCTAAAGAATCAACCTTAAAAGAAGAAAACTTTAATATAGAACCATTATGGAATGACTCCATAAAACTTTTATATCAAAAACAGTTGACAGAGAAAGTAAAAGAGAAACCAATTGATGCAGGGGTTAAATAGATGAGGTTGGGAGAAGCAGCGGCTCAGGAAGTACTAGGTGCACGAGTTATAGAACAAGACAGGAAAACAAACAGAACAAAGGGGTTAATGAAATGTGTAACGGAAAAGAGGTGCGCCTATTTGAAGTATAAAACTCTAAAAACACAAGAATCTTTGGAATATTGCAAAATAACTCATAACGAGACAAAATCACTACTAAATAGTTTTGAACAGAAACACTGGGAAATTTTTGCTAAAAATTAAAAACAATACATGTATGGTTTGCAGAAAAAATTTTGGAGAATGATACGACAGCAGAGGAAAGAATTAAATGAAAGTATGAAAGTAAGCTACATAAATGAGGAACATGGCTTAAATATTTAACGGAGTTGTATAATAGTATAAAAATCAGCAGAAAACGAAGAGAGATCAGAGATCAGTATGCAAGTAAATGATGATGTAATTGTTTCTTATCCAATGGTAGAAGAAGGTGTAAGTCTGTTAAAAAATGGGAAGTCTCGAGGGAAGGATAGCATTCTCAACTAATTGCTGAAGTATGGAGGATATCCACTAACTGAACAACTAACCAAGTTTGCTGACAACGTCACAGCTGGTAATAAAATTACAAATGAATCGAGATTTAGTATTACAGTTATCATGTATATAAAAAAGCAATAGTGATACCGACCATGACATGCACTGCTGAGACAATATCGAAACTTCAACAGCAAAAGACTTTTGGAAACCACGGAAATGAAAATTTTATGGAGGATTACAGAGAAGACGCTGACAGATAGAGAGAGAAGTGAAACCATCAGAAAAAGACGTAAAGTGGATTCCATTATTGAGTGTGAACGTAATAGAAAACATGAATGGCAGGATCACATAGACAAGATGGATGAACGGAAGATCGTGAAAATGGTAAGAAATAAATCACCAGCTGGTATAAGAAATATTGGTTGTCGAAGGTGAAGATGGATTGACAACCATAGGGTAGTTTGAGGAGTATTGACGGACATGGACTTTAGCCTAGGAAGAAAGGAAGAAGTACATCTTTTTCATTTCATTTATTTATAATACTGATTTCGGTAATATTGCGTTGTGTATTCGTAGCTACTCATCCTACTTGCTGCGATAAAATTCAATTCACTTGTTTCTAGTTTAAATTCTAGAAACATAAGTTTCGTTTCTTGTTTGATCTGCTTTGAAGAAATGCCTTGTTATTCTAAAAATTGTCGTTTCTGCGCCGAGTATTCTACTCAATATTTGTTCTGGTTGTTTGAATCCAATTCTAGCTGACACACAGTGGTACACATTACCAAGCTTTGCTAGTGTTTACAATCGCATAAGTCGTGATTATCTTGCAGTGTCCTTTCACTGTGTTGTGGTGCATTGACTGGTAAAGTGTACGGTCGCGAATCAACTAACTTCCCGAACTGAACGCGAGGGACTTAAACCAAACACAGGTAGCAAATAACACCGTTTGTTGACAGCGCGCCATGATAGCGGACAAACAGTACAGTGACTCTTCATTCCGCCACATCGACGTTACAGTCTCGTCTGGTCTGCCAGGACACGAGCGCTATACTACAGCTTCTCGCGCGAGAGGACAATAACATCACGCCTGACATACACGTCCGACTTTAGTAAACAGGACAATATTGCACTGCAATAACAGCGGGCAAACAGCTACAAGCTTTCTAACGCTTCTACCACCACCCGCGAACAAATATTTAAACAAATATTTCGTAATGATGGGATCCACGACGTGTATTTCAACTAAGCAAAACGTTTTTAAATTTAGGCAAGGCCTGCTAACATGCCGAGTTGTGTAGTATGATTCAAAAGGCTCCAACTATCTCCCATTAGACAAAAAGCAATCAACAGGACAAATGGTTCAAATGGCTCTGAGCACTATGGGACTCAACTGCTGAGGTCATTAGTCCCCTAGAACTTAGAACTAGTTAAACCTAACTAACCTAAGGACATCACAAACATCCATGCCCGAGGCAGGATTCGAACCTGCGACCGCAGCGGTCTTGCGGTTCCAGACTGCAGCGCCTTTAACCGCACGTCCACTTCGGCCGGCGACAAATGGTTCAAATGGCTCTGAGCACTATGCGTCTTAACTTCTGAGGTCATCAGTCCCTTGGAACTACTTAAACCTAACTAACCTAAAGACATCACACACATCCATGCCCGAGGCAGGATTCGAACCTGCGAGCGTAGCGGTCGCGCGGTTCCAGACTGAAGCGCCTAGAACCGCTCGGCCACCAAGGCCGGCAATCAAGATGACATTCCAACAAATTCTGTTGCAGGATAATGCTCTCCCACCACGTTCGCGAGTTTGTTTCGACTTCGCAGCAGAAGTTGCTCTGGAGAGCACTTTCTCATTCTACGTACAGTCCCGGTCTCTCTCCAGGCAATTTCCGTACATTTGGAGCCCTGAAGAAAGGCGTTGGAACCCATCAATTGGCTTTGGACGATATGGTGCACGCCTGGGTACAATCATTATACTGATATTTATCCATGAAGGCTTTGACCGTCTTTTATCACAGTGTGATTAATTTATTAACAGTAATGCCAATTTCTTTTGAAATAATAAACAGTTTAATTGCTTTTTTTCCCCTTCTGCCTCCTTCTTATTTGGCTGCCCCTTATACAAATGCAATTAATTATTTTTATGATGTATGTAAGTGTGATGGACGGAGCAAGAACTAACGCTGGCAAAAAGGGCACTGCTGGCCAAGAGAAGCCTGCTAATATCGGACATAGGCCTTAATTTGAGGAAGAAAGTGAAACATGTACTGTGGCAAAACTGGAAAAGGAGAGAATCGAAGCATTTGATGTGCAGTACTACAGAAGAATGTTAAAAATTAGGTGGACTGACAAGGTAAGGAATAAGGAGATTCTCCACAGAATCGCTGAGGAAAGGAATATATTGGAAACACGGACAAGAAGAAGGGACAGGATGACGGGACATGTGAATACAGCAAATAATTGAGGACGTAGACTGCAAGTGATATTCTGAGATGAAATCGTTGGCACAGGAGAGGAATTCGTGGCAGCCCGCATTAAACCCGTCAGAAGACTAATGACACAAAATAAAAAAAAAAAATGATTACATAAATGTGAAGCTATAAGAAGGAGTTACATAGCAATTATTGAAGGTGAAAAAAAAATCAGTGGCTGTGTTCAAAGTAGTAAGTTTTCTTTCAGTCTCGCAACTTTAAATGTAACCTGTAAAAGAATAAAGAGTAGATATCTGTGTGATGCATTCTAGTTGCAGGTTTCGTTTCTTGCAGCTGTTTTTCTTTCGTTAAAGTATACCTTAACTCAGGGCTTCGCAACAGGACCCCTGCTAGCTCTTTCTAGGAGGTCCGCGGCCACCATTCACCAAATCGTGCAAAATAATGAGTAAAATTATTGAATAAAAATGTGAAAATCAAATTTATCACTTTTTTTCGTGTGAAAAACATGTGTACATTTACTTTAGGTCATATTCCCAAGCAGCCTTTGCGGCTCCTAAGCGAGAACGTATAGACAGTTTAGTGCCGGAGAATGCGGCTTATCTGATTGTTTCGCAACAAACGGGGCTCGTTTGTGCGCCGGCTCACGGCAGTAGATGCGCTGAAACCCTTTACGCATGCGCGGAGTTAGCTTTGTCGACCAATCACAGCGCTCGCTGGTACGTATGCGGCCCCAGGCGTCATTAAATGTTAAACTTGCTTTGTCAGTGCACTACCTATTTCATTCACCTCTAAACTAAAGACTATTGATACTTCGGGAGGGGGGCAGGGGAGGGGGGGAATCGTTGGGAACATGGAACTTGCATTATGAAGCTTTCAGTTCCCATGGGTTTCGCTCTGAAATTTAAAGTAACTGTGCTCTTGACTGACTAGGGGTCCGCCATGGATTTTCGACTGAAGAAGGGGTCCACCTGCTGAAACGTTTGGGAAGCCCTGCCTTAACTAATATAACTGAATGAAAATGTAAAAGAACTAACTAAAAAGTTCGAAAAAAGGTTATCTATTTCGATACTAAAAGACAAAACTGTTACATACACTGTAGCAGGAGATAATATCATAAGCTGATTCAAAAGTGTTAGAAGCAATTGACAACGAGTAACCGACTTGACGAGAGAAATGTTTCAACATTAACAAAGTGAAAAATAACTGTCTTTTTTTCTTTTTTTTTTGGGATCATCAATCTTCTGACTGGTTTGATGCGATCCACCACGAATTCCTCTCTTGGGCCAACCTCTTCTTCTCAGAGTAGCATTTGCAACCTACGTCCTCAATTATTTGCTGTATGTATTCCAGTCTCTCTCTTCCTCTAGTTTTTGCCCTTTACAGCTCTCTCTAGTGCCATGGAAGTCATTCCCTCATGTCTTAGCAGATGTCCGATCATTCTGCCCCTTCTCCTTGTCAGTGTTTTCTCACATTCTTTCCTCTCCGATTCTGCACACAACCTCCTCTTTCCTTACCTTATCAGTCCACCTAATTTTCAACACTCGTCTGCAGCACCACATCTCAAATGCTTCGATTCTTTTCTCTTCCGGTTTTCCCGTAGTCCATGTTTCACTGTGCTCCTGCGGTACATTCTCAGAAAATTCTTCCTCAACTTAAGGTCTATGTTTGCTAGAAGTAGACTTCTCTTGGCCAGGAATGCCCTTTTTTCAGGTCTATTCTGCATTTGATGCCCTCCTGGCTCCGTCCGTCATTGGTTACTTTGCTGCCGAGGTAGCAGAAATCCTTAACTTCATCTACTTCGTGGCCATCAATCCCGATGCTAAGTTTCCCGCTGTTCTCATTCCTGCTACTTCTCATCACTTTCTCCTTTCTTCGATTTACTCTAAATCCATATTCTGTACTCATTAGCCTGTTTATTCCACTCAGCATTTCATGTAATTCTTCTTCACTTTCACTCACGTTACCAATGTCGTCAACGAATCGTATGATTGCTATTGTTTTAACTTGAATTTTAATTCCATTCCTGAAGCTTCTTTTTATTTCCATCACTGCTTCTTCGATGTAGAGAAAGAACGGGAGGGGGGGGGGGGGAGGGGGGACTACATTCCTGTCTTGCGCCGTTTTAAATCCGAGTACTTCGTTCTTGGTCATCCACTCTTATTATACCTTTTTGGCTCTTGTACATATTGTATATCACCCGTCTCTCCCTATAGCTTACTCCTTTTCTTGTTGTTTTGTACATATTTATGATGACAACTGCCGAAACTTTTAATGTAAAACAATTATTTTATAAAATGTTATTGCTCAACTTAGTGAACTTTACCTTTTTATGTACCGAATAGCTGTCTTGGAAAAGGAAATTGCACGTCTAAGTCTTCTCGAAGTTTTCTTGATACAACGACGTAGCTCTTCCCTTTCCGACTAGAGCTTAGGATTTTCTTACATAGTCTTGTATCTCTCATTCTTTTACTATGTTTTCATGTAAGTAGGCTGTTTAGGTTCTTGTATTGGTAACGCCACCGTCACGTAGCGCTCTGTATGAAAATCACTGGCTGTGCTGTGTGCAGTCTGTGGCTGTGTGGTATTGTTGGAATTTGCTATTGTAGTGTTGGGCAGTTGGCTGCTAACAGCGTGTAGCGTTGCGCAGTTGGAGGTGAGCAGCCAGCAGTGGTGGATGTGGCGAGTGACATGGTGGAGTTTTGAGAGCGGATGATCTGGACAGAGACAGTAAATTTGTAAGACTGGATGTCATGAACTGATATACATAATATGACTTTTGAACAATATTAAGGTAAATACATTGTTTTTTCTCTATCAAAATCTTTCATTTCCTAACTGTGCCTATCAGTAGTTAGTGCCTTCAGTAGTCTGAATCTTTTATTTAGCTGGCAGTAGTGGCGCTCGCTGTATTGCAGTAGCTTGAGTAACGAAAATTTTTGTGAGGTACGTGATTTGTTAAAGGTATAGTTTAATGTTAGTCAGGACCATTCTTTTGTAGGGATTATTGAAAGTCAGATTGCGTTGCGCTAAAAATACTGTGTGTCATTTTAGTGTTGATCAGAATAGGTAAAGAGCGAAATGCGAAATATCTGAGTACGCTCAGTTCTGCTCAGCTGTTTGAAAATCAAATAATGTAGGGGCTTACCATCACAGTAATTAATTAATTTTTCTAAGGGGACGTTTCATACGTCGACCCTTAGCAGAGGATACCTCACTGGAATCTTCTGATTTTTTTCTTGTAGTTTGTGTAATTAGTGTAGCTATTGTTTATTGCTGTCGCGTAATTATGGAGAGAATTTCCTTTGTAGTTGTAGTTTTTCATTGTTGTAGAGTAAAACAGTTGTGGCATGCATGTAGATTTTCACCAAGTATTTCGCAGCTGCGCTTGCAATTAACTAGATATTATTTTTAGTGCTATGTTAATGTGTTTTCTTATTTTACTCTTCCAATTGTGCTTTTCTGTGTTATTGTGTGAAACATTGTGACAATTATGGCATGTGAAAAACTAAATACTAGGCTCCAAAGTAAACTGAGAAATGACAGTGAAGACGAAAGCAGTGTGTTAGCGCCACCAAGTAACTAATTAACTAATGTTCAAAGTAGTAATTTGGTAATTGTACATAGGGAAATGGAGCGGGCGGCAAATAATGGTGCAGACAGTAAAAGAATTAGTGAACAGGGAAGCATTATCGATCGATCGGGCGGCAACAGTTCGCCTCAAGAATCCGAAATGACAAGACACAAACTTGCAAATACTGTCGATTCAGGTTTTGCGTCCTCACCGTTTTCTCAAATAAGTCAAGACACATTTTCTGCTCGTCAGAATGTGAATGTTACTGGTGCAAATGCACTGCCTAAAAGCACTGAGGAACAGATTCCAGACACTAATACATTATTATTGCAATTAATGCAACAAATGAAACAAAATCTGAGACAAACACAGCAACAGCTTCAATAGTTAGACACCACGCTTGAACAAACACGTGAAGATTTAACTGCTGAGTTACATAACATCGAATTGAAATGTCAAAAAGTCTGTAATGACGCAAAAACAATAATTTGTGAGCATTTCCAACCTATTTTTTTGTGTCATGAAAATGCATTACAGAATCACGAAGCAGCCATAAAAGAACTGCAAACTATTGTTCATGAAAATCACGACACCTTGCAAGCTAAAACTGAATCAGTTGCATCTACCGATTCGGTTACGCAACTTGCAAAAACTCAGGAAAACTTAAAGGACACAGTAGATATGATTTCAACACAAATGGACACTCTGACACTTGGTTCAGAAAAACACACTGAGGAAATCAGTTCACTATCGGAGAAAGTAGCCGAACTTTCGGGTCAGTTCACTAACTTATCTACAAACGTAGATGATGATCTGAATGACACAAGACCTGTAGCAAAAAAATGGTTCAAATGACTCTGAGCACTATGGGACTTAACATCTGTGGTCATCAGTCCCCTAGAACTTAGAACTACTTAAACCTAACTAACCTAAGGACATCACACACATCCATCCCTGAGGCAGGATTCGAACCTGCGACCGTAGCAGTCGTGCAGTTCCGGACTGAGTGCCTAGAACCGCGAGACCACCGCGGCCGGCAAGACCCGTAGCCTTCACTGACACAGAAGAGTATGAACAAATTAGAAAGTTCAAACAAAATCAAAATCAAATCAATACACAGTACAAAAGAGAAATCCGGGAAGTACAAGATCAGTTGACACAGGTAATACAAGAATTACGTATTTCAGAGGACACTCGCGCCCCAATACAGGAAGAGGGACATACAAATACGGAACAGCCACAAAATAATAACATAGGGCATTTCGGAAATTATGAAAGAAATTGGCAAGGTACACCGAATTTTGAGACTGAACCGCCGAAACGAAGTAACAATGACCGATATGCGACTCGCCAACATGATGATTTTGACTGTAAGTTGTTCATTACTACACGTAAATTCAAAACATTTAAGAATTCTGGCAACAACATTCATCCACAAGCATGGCTTCATCAATTCTCTCATTGTTTTCCTCCCAACTGGTCATTGGAGCACAGGTTAGAATTTATGTGTGGCTGCTTAGAGAATGAACCAGCTGTAAGAATGCGATCGGTCATTCACGATTGTCACAGTGAAGGAGAATTTTATCATGCCTTCCTCTAGCATATTGGTCTCAAGCTACACAAGACCGAGTAAAACATAGTATCTTAATGGTGAAACATTTCGAACAATCGGAATTTTCTAGTCTTGTCAAATATTTCGAAGACATGTTACATAAGAATCAGTATCTTTCAAACCTATACAGCCCCTCAGAACTCATCCGCATTTGCTTAATCAAATTGCCTGAACATTTACGACACATTATTTTGGCAGGACGTAGCAAAGACGACATTGAAGCTTTTCAGGGACTCTTACAAGAATTGGAAATTGACACTGACAATCGCGGGACGCGAAAACAGGAACACAGCAATTACAGGTCACATCCGTCACAATTCCGTGATGACAGAAATAATAAATGGACACTACAAGGCTATTCTTACAACGTAAATCGTGACCAAAACAGACACCACCCGTAAGACAGCCGTTGGCAGAGTAGTAATAATTACAGGGAAAGATCACCTCTCCACAGTAGTGACTATCACAGAGACAATCAGAGAAACAGACAATATGGGAAACAAAATAATTATTATCAAGGGAGACAGAATCGCTTCAGACGCAACGGTACACCGCGCAGTTATGATTCCGGGAGAAATTCTCCACCACATGACCGACAAACAAGAAACTATGTAAACTACCGACAAAACAACAGACTTGAATTCCATCAGAACTGGCGGGATTCAAACGGAGGAGGGCACTCTCGACAACGTGAATTTATAGAAGTTAGGTCTCCTAATCCCAATAACGACGCGCGCCAACAAAGAGACAGACAGTAACTCGCACCGCAGGCAGCCATGCGCAGGCTGGCTCAGAGAAAAATAACATACACGCTAACCTTGAGGAAAATTTTAGCATTCCTTACCGACGTATACCGCATGATAATTGCGTTCAAGTTGAAACGGCGTGTACTGGGAAGAGTAAAGGTTTACACCACATTTCACATGTAAAACCGTTTATTGAGAGATAATCTGCTTTTTAACTTTTTCTTTGCGATAAAACTTTTCACTTCACGTTACCAGTATGCTTTGTCAGACTTAGAAACTGTTATCATGCAACAATGTCTTGAAGTTAACTATCCAGTCTAGAACCTAGGGAACATATTTACACAGTGATTACCACTGCATTGTGATAGTGAACAGAGGACACAGTGTTACTGTGTGTGTACATTCTTGCTTGTTAGTTGCACGATTACGTAACGACTATAAGGCTCACATACTTAGAGCATATACCAGTACTGCTGACGAGATTTTAATGCAACATTTTGGTTTACTTGAGAATACATTCTGGATTTAAAGTAATTTCTGTGAGATTAAAGATGACTTAGCATTTGGTTTCTTTGACAGATACACGATTATATCATGACGCTACTAATGTGTGACACAATTTACATTGTTGCTTTTGCGGTGTATCTGTTTTATATCTGCACAGTTTTTCTGAATTCTTCTGGAAAGTAAAACATGTTTTAGTAGTAACGTTTGTGGTATAGCTACAATGAGACAGCCTTTTTCGTAGCACAACAATACGTTACAGTATAGTACTTTCTTGATACGGTACTGTACGTAAGAACTACGATATCTATACGCATAGCATTTCGCTTTTGTTTATTACGATGTAGGTACATTGACTTCCACAGAACTTTCCTTATGGATGACGATAATTACGACAGTTGGCACATTTTTTACCCTTAAGCAATGACAGAGATTATCTTACAACAAGACGCACAGTTTAGCGCTACAGTGCATGTATCTGAATGATTAATTTTGTACTTAAAGCATTTATTTTTAAAGATTTTTGAATTACAAAGATACAAAGGTTTTCCGTTATACATTTCATTCCATTGCTGTAATTTGTAACACTTGATGGTATAATTACATTAATCCTCAGGGCAGTACACGCTTACTTTGTGTACCATGTGTCTGGCAAGTACAACGAGCCCTAGCTAATATAGTATTTGCTTACACAACTTTACACATCCGTACCATATTTCTCTAACACATAAATTACACAGCTATCTGATCATTTAACTGAGAGAGACAAACATTTTTTTTTACTACATCAGTGACAGATATTTACGTAATTACACCGTTGGATAACTTCACACTTACGAAACTGTATTTTGTCTGTACTTTGTGAACTGTTCATATTTTTTCGGAACCATTGTGATGCTATGAGATCTGTGAATAATGGATTTGATATGGGATCATGATTTTTAAAGTATGTTTGAGGTAGATGACACTACTGAAATGAGCAGAGAATTTTCTTTAGGTTTTAAAATTGTTGCAGAAAGCTACGACGTTTTTGAGATTTGATTGAGGTATTATGATGTTATTGTTACAACAACGATGTGTATTATGCTGTTGAGGAATGTTTATTATGATATGTATTTATTATGATGAAATGTTGAAGAAGTGTCAACGAATATGTATATGTGTAATAAGGTAAGGAATAATGAGTAGTGGTTAGGGACTCTGGTTTGTGAAAAAGAATGTTGGAAACCAAGAATCGTACTTTAAGAGTAATGAATCGTGTGTATATGCGTGAATGTATCACAATACCAGCGAAAATTTTTTGGACACTGTTATATTTATAGGATTTTGTTTCTACACATTTGTAACGCAAATTCTCGACCTGTGAAATTTTTTATATGAGAGTGTCACTGTAGCGCAAACTGCTGTCATAAATATTTTGGTAAGGAAGCTAAGTGACCCAGGTGGCGCCCAGGTGTGCCAGTCACCTGGAGAAAAAGCCATTAGGTAAAAAAACAAAGGCCATTATCCTCGCTATTGACATTTCTTTGTAGAAATCATCGCAAATACGTCACGCTCAAACTTGAAAACATATGATTACACTGTGGAGCCCTTACTTTATGATATTTACTAAAATGCCTAATGAAATGATGAGAAACATTTTATATTTATTGTCTTTCTAGTTGAGAGGTTGCTTATTTTGTTTAATATCTAGTTTGTAGCTGCACTGCAGCATTGGTTAAAATAAAATTTAATAGATGCAGTAATATAGTTATTTTATGCCTACAGATGCAGTAAATAATAATTTTATGATCTACTTCCAAAAAAAAAAAAAAAAGCAAGGGAGCACAAAAAGACATTTCCACTTCACAGGAATTGCATACATAATTTTTGTCAGTGACTTGGTAACTTGTCTGCTAGAGTAAGTTACAGTGATGCATCACTCTAGTGTTAAGATGTGACATAGGTATTAGACATGGCCATCTTTAGTGTAATATTTTTTCTGCTTGAGCTTTGTCATGTTTAGATATAAGTTATTTCATTTGCTGCTGCTGTTTGCCAGGCATAGTGCTACTGATTTCACTTTGTATTACTCTGTTAAGCCAGTTTTACTACTGATTTATTTTTCTCATTTGCTGCACATTGCCTTATATTAGTTGTAATGTTGCATGTGCTTTGCTAATTTAGATATAATGCTGCTTGCTTTTCCAATTTGCATTTTTTTTTGTCATTGCCATTTGTGTTAATTGTTTTGTGCTGCTGCATTGCCTCATCCCTTAGTATATATATCTGAACTCAGTAGATTTAAGTTAGCTTAAGATGGGGTAGGCTATATGAGAGAACGAGTTGTGATGAATTGGAAGAAATGCACTGAGAAGCTGTAAGAAAATGGTTTGGCCAAAAAAGTATTTTGAAAGACGATACGGACAAAAAAGTAGGATTTAGGGACAACAGGTTTAGGTAGGATTTTCTTGGAAATAAATGATGAGGTAAGGTAATGGAAAATAAATAATGAGGTAAGAAATATGTGAACATATAAATACAGAAACATGCTTGGATAGGATTTTTTTTGGTGGAAACAGATGTTGAAATAAGATGAAATATCTATGGAATGAAGTTTTGGGTTGGACTGCAGCACCAAATGTTACATTGAAAACAAACCCTGCCCTTTCCTTTTGTGTTATTCCGCCATGTGTTTGTGTACCCTTGTGTATTTGTGTTCTTCCTGTCTTTATGTGTTTATCTGATGAGAGTTATGTTGTAGAATTTTTCTAATACTACGTTATTTACTTTGTAACGATGTTTAGACATTATTTATTCTGTTTTGTTTTAATGCTCATGTGTGAAGTTGATGTTTCGAAAGTTATTCTGATCTTTTATGTATGTACTTATGTCATAATTCCTGTAACACTGATGCACATGTTTATTTCTATTCTTTTGTAAAGCCTGTATTACTACAAATGTTATCTGTACTATTATGTTCCCTAATTATGTATTTTGTACCTTTGTAATTGTATTCTTATGTTGTAAATTTATAATTGTATAGACACCAGTTCATCAAATTAAGTTACCTTTCACTGCACACGTTTCTGTTGGTCATAGTATATGCACAATAGGTGAGAAGTTGGGACTCTTAGTGTTTGCACATGTGTTAATACTTCAGCAAGCGACTGATTAACAGCATTGCTGGTTCTAAGGACACACCAAAAAGTTGGTGAGTGCTCAAGTGGTGGTTTATGGACTTGTTATATTGTCTGCAAGACTTCTAAGGACAATTCCAAAAACTTTGTGCATGCACAAGTGGTGGTTTATGGACTTGCTATATTCTCCGCAAGACTCTTCGATGGTGATTTTGCAGCTGCACAGTCGCAACAGATGGCTGCTGGCCGTCTCTACAAGGACTATAGTGGGTCTGCATCTTTGATGGCCCACCACTGCCATTATTTGTACAAAGACTGCACTGGGTCTGCACCTCTGGTGGCCCACCAATACCGTAATCTCTACCAGGACAACAGTGGGTCTACTCTGTGATGATCTACCTACCAATATTCTTCAAAACTTCGATTGACTCTGTGGTGGGTTTGCTCTGTTGTGGCCCATTACCTGTCTGCATGTCAAGAGTCAGCACTGTCTTTCCGTTGGAAGGACAACACTACTTCTTCAAGACTGCATGGAAATCCACTACTTCCGTGTGCATTTTCTTTTACTGCTCAGACTTTGAGAAAAAAAAAAACACTGCAATTCTGTGATGAATGATCAGGACTGTCTTTATGGACTGCGAGAAAATTTTACCTTTTGACCAACATTGATTCAATAAGTGTGTTAATAATTCAGCAAGGGACTGATTAACAGCATTGTTATTGTAATTATGAAAAACTTTATCAAATAATTATTGGTCACTGCCCAAAACAATTTCTAAAATTTTTTTGTGGGGAGCATGGGGGCTATGTAAGTAGGCTGTTTAGGTTCTTATATTGGTAACGCCACTGTCACGTAGCGCTCTGTATGCAAATCACTGGCTGTGCTGTGTGCAGTCTGTGGCTGAGTGGCATTGTTGGAATTTGCTATTGTAGTGTTGGGCAGTTGGCTGTGAACAGCGCGTAGCGTTGCGCAGTTGGAGGTGAGCCGCCAACAGTTGTGGATGTGGGGAGTGAGATGGCGGAGTTTTGAGAGCGGATGATCTGGACAGAGACAGTAAATTTGTTAGACTGGATGTCATGAACTGATAATATGACTTTTGAACAATATTAAGGTAAATACATTGTTTTTCTCTATCAAAATCTTTCATTTGCTAACTATGCCTATCAGTAGTTAGTGCCTTCAGTAGTCTGAATCTTTTATTTAGCTGGCAGTAGTGGCGCTCGCTGTATTGCAGTAGCTTGAGTAACGAAGATTTTTGTGAGGCAAGTGATTTGTGAAAGGTATAGTTTAATGTTAGTCAGGGCCATTCTTTTGTAGGGATTATTGAAAGTCAGACTGCGTTGCGCTAAATATGTTGTGTGTCATTTTAGTGTTTATCAGAATTGGTAAAGAGCGAAATGCGAAATGTCTGAGTACGTTCAGTTCTGCTCAGCTGTTTGAAAATCAAATAACGTAGGAGCATACCAGCACAGTAATTAATTAATTTTTCTAATGGGACGTTTCACCTTTCCGACTATAGCTTATGATTTTCTTACATAGTCTTGTATCTCTCATTCTTTTACTATGTTTTCACCTACCAATGTATTCATTAACAATCTTATTAACAGTCCTACGAACGTTTTGATTTCTAATTAAATGCCTTGGTGAACAGCCATTGATTGCCCTCCAGAAACTTATTTCTGAGGCATGTAACTATGAACTGTGTCGTTATTTAGGTACTCAAAATACAACACGGTTGAATTTATTTTATTATTAATTAATATCGTCGACTGCAGTGAATATTTACCTTGGAAAGCAGCATCTACCGTCTTGTTTGATGGGATTTTAAGATGGCGTTCTCTAGAAATTTTGCATAGGTAATGTACTGGCAGCTGCCTATTATGTTTATTTTCTTATGGTGCTGCTGTATATCAAATGAATTCTGACCATCCTATATTAACCTCTAAATGCGGACATGTGTGTACGTGACGTACTCAAGCAACACCCTAGAACATAGTGACTGTGATGTCTGAAGAACGAGGTCCCGTGGCAAGATTGGTACCTCGCGACGGAACCACAAGTAAGCATAGTCGCTGCTAGACGCAACGAAGAATGAGAGATTTCGGCGTAGGCACGCCCTCATGTGTTCCATATGCCACCGCTTCAGCACTCTTACTTACGTCTGAGCGGAATGACGCTCAGCCCAGTCTGTAATCATCGGCGAAGACAACAGCATCGTATCTTCACAGCCAGCAGAGGAAGAGCTTTATTAGACGGAATTGCAGCACAGTACATGACAACTGTACTTTGAGAGAAGAGACTGTTATCGGAAACTGTATCGGCCTGTGTGGCCGTGCGGTTCTAGGCGCTTCAGTCTGGAACCGCGTGACCGCTGCGGTCGCAGTTTGGAATCCTGCCTCGGGCATGGATGTGTGTGATGTCCTTAGGTTAGTTAGGTTTAAGTAGTTATAAGTTCTAGGGGACTGATGACCTCAGAAGTCCCATAGTGCTCAGAGCCATTCGAACCATTTTTTTTATTACAAAGGCGGCGATGACGTGTGCACTTTATTCCAATGTATCATCTGTTCTTGTTTGCCTTGTTGTTTTGTTAGTCTTCCACTAGTCACGGTGACCGAAATACTGTTTCTATGTTTTCGTGTATTCTATAAAGTGCTTAACCATGTGTAAGTCAGTACGGGAAATGTGTATAAATGACGTTGTTCAGTTTCAGGCGCAGCAGAAGAACGACTTCGGCTCAGCGTGTAGCATACCACTACGCTACCATCACAACAAGCATCACAACAGGCGGTTGCTGCATTCAAGTTTCGCCAGTTCTGTGGTAACGAAGAGAAATGGTCAGACTATCGGGCATAGGTAGAACCTCACTTCACCGCGTACGATACTACAGATGTGGTGGGCATTGCTTTTTTGTCTCTCAACGTCCGAGCCGATGTGTACCGATAGATTCAGCCTCAGCAGACTTTAAAACAGTGAACTGCCGAACTTAGAGGGCTAAGGAGACATTGCAATGGCTCTGAGCACTATGGGACTTAACTTCTGTGGTCATCAGTCCCCTAGAACTTAGAACTACTTAAACCTAACTAACCTAAGGACATCACACACATCCATGCCCGAGGCAGGATTCGAACCTGCGACGAGACATTGCAGTTCCAAGTGTTCTTGGGTACTGGGTTACAGTGATGTCACGTTACATAATGCAATGAGGCAAAATGTGTCAGACGCTATCACTCGCACTGCTATTCTCAAATTACCAGATTCTGATATGGAAACAGTTGTCTGTTATGGTATCTCAAAGAAATGTGGAAAAAAACTGAAGTCGATTTTGAGGCCCCGCCGATGTCTATTACTGAAGCTGAACAAGATCGTCAGTGTAAGGTTCACGCTAATGTTATAGTGAATAAAAACACAGTTCGCATTCACAGCAAACATAAAAATAAAAACTTTCCGTGCACAATAGAGTAAAGTGAGGATGCGTTGTCCTCAGTGCTTTTCAAAACATGACAGAAAGGCTCGTCGTTGTCTTGAAGCCAAATGTTTCCAGTGCGGTGGGCACGGTAACATACAAGCTGTATGTTTACAAGCAGCCACTGTTGGCGCAAGGCTGTTGCATGGCTGCAGCATAGCTTTCAGGAAGTGAATGTTTTGTCGGCAATGCCATTAGAGCCGCCTCACAGAAAACTTCTGCAGTAGTACACAGGCAGAAACAAATCATTTGTGCAGATGAGTGTGGCTCAAAAGACAAATTTGAGTTAGACACAGGTCAAAGAAGAGACATATAACGGGATCCCTACTTCTACATCTACATTTATACTCCGCAAGCCACCCAACGGTGTGTGGTGGAGGGCACTTTACGAGCCACTGTCATTACCTCCCTTTCCTGTTCCAGTCGCATATGGTTCGCGGGAAGAATGGCTGTCGGAAAGCCTCCGTGCTCGCTCGAATCTCTCTAATTTTACATTCGTGGCCGGCCGGAGTGGCCGTGTGGTTCTAGGCGCTACGGTCTGGAACCAGGAGACCGCTACGATCGCCATTTAGAATCCTGCCTCGGGCATGGATGTGTGTGATATCCTTAGGTCAGTTAGGTTTAATTAGTTCTAAGTTCTAGGCGACTGATGACCTCAGAAGTTAAGTCGCATGGTGCTTAGAGCCACTTGAACCATTTTATGTTTGTGATCTCCTCGGGAGGTATAAGTAGGGGGAAGCAATATATTCGATACCTAATCCAGAAACGAACCCTCTCGAAACCTGGACAGCAAGTTACACCTCGATGCAGAGCGCCTCTCTAGCAGAGTCTGCCACTTGAGTTTGCTAAACATCTCCGTAGCGCTATAACGCTTACCAAATAATCCTGTGAGGAAACGCGTCGCTCTTCCTTGGATCTTCTCTATCTCCTCCGTCAACCCGATCTGGTACGGATCCCACACTGATGAGCAATACTCAAGTATAGGTCGAACGAGTGTTTTGTAAGCCACCTCCTTTGTTGATGGACTACATTTTCTAAGGACTCTCCCAATGAATCTCAACCTGGAACCCGGCTTACCAACAATTAATTTTATATGATCATTCTACATCAAATCGTTCCGTACGCATACTCCCAGATATTTTACAGAAGTAACTGCTACCAGGGTCAGTTGCCACTCCCTGCACCAAGTGCCTATCCGCTGCAGATCTTCCTGCATTTCGCTACAATTTTCTGATGCTGCAACTTCTCTGTATACTACAGCATCATCCGCCAAAAGCCGCATGGAACTTCCGAAACTATCTACTAGGTCATTTATATATATTGCGAAAAGCAATGGTCCCATAACACTCCCCTGTGGCACGCCAGAGGTTACTTTAACGTCTGTAGACGTCTCTCCATTGAGAACAACATGCTGTGTTCTGTTTGCTAAAAATCCTTCATTCCAGCCACACAGCTGGTCTGATATTCCGCAGGCTCTTACTTTGTTTATCAGGCGACAGTGCGGAACTGTATCGAACGCCTTCCGGAAGTCAAGGAAAATAGCATCTACCTGGGAGCCTGTATCTATTATTTCCTGGGTCTCACGAACAAATAACGGACATGAAATACCAGTACTCGGTGTATGCAGTTTGTCAGCAGCTTCTCGTGATGTTATCGTTACGACGTAAAGTCAAGCGCCAGCAGGCCAGTCCGACGCGAGAGAGTAGACGTTAGTCAAATTCACGCTCACCGATCACTCTCCAGGACGGAAACGTGACGGCAGCGGCCCCCATACGAAGAGAACATGAGCGCCACGTCATCTGGCAGCGGCCAGTTCTACAGAAGCGTCAAGACCAGCGACCCGGATCGAAGCATCCACTGTATTACTTCGCTTGTATTGGAATTGTATATACTGAAGAGATCTCTTATTTGCATGTCACCCTTTGCTTGCGACACTTCTGTGTTATTGTCAAAGTTAAGTATTGTCATTGATTCACTTCGGCATAAGACTCTTTATCACGATTTTCTTGAATTGTTGTCTCGTGATCTGAGAAGAAGATGTCTTAGGAAACCCATATTTGACGAGTAGGCAGGATAAAACAGTTATAAAATGTATTTCATTTCATGTATTCAGTTCTAGGAATATTGCAAATATTGTTGGTTTACACGTGCTTGGTTTGTTCATCCCGTATCTAAAAAGACAATGTGTTTCAAATCAGTGTTTTGGTGCTTCACACCAATGTTTCTGACTTATACCCTGAAGTGCCAAAAAAATTGGTATAGGCATGCGTATTCAAATACAGAGATATGTAAACAGGCAGAATACGGCACTGCGGTCGGCAACGCCTATATGAGACAATAAGTGTCTGGCGCAGTTACTAGACCGGTTACTGCTGCTACAATTGCAGGTTATCAAGATTTATGTGTGTTTGAACGTGGTGTTATAGTTGCAGCACGAGCGATGGGACACAGCATCTCCGAGACAGGGACGGAGTGGACAACCATCACACCGACCCAGGAGTTCCACTTGCTGCCACCCTGGCCACGGCATGTGTATCACTGAATGAGGCGTGTATCCTGTGCCCACTTTTCTGGCCAGTGCTCCCGGTCACAATTGGACCATCCGGCCTAGTCACAAGGTCCTTCCCTTTAATGCAGTATATTCAAAGTCTGGAACAGGCATTAGCAAAACTAGCAAGCGACAGTTTCTTCAGCGCTACGCCAGTCCAACAAACTTACTGTTCATTTGCTTTTTTATGGGAAACATGTGAAATTTCAGTTGCATATGGGCGCCTCTGTTACATTCCTGGATCGTCACACATATGAAATGTTAAGCTCCCTGCACCTGTATAAAACTAGCGTGCATCTGACAGCTTATAGTGGACAAGCCATTCCCATTCTCTGAAAATGTACTTTGCCTGCCATGTATCGCTCGCATACGCGAACAGTGATTTTTACGGTACTAAAATCACTCGATTGTGAGAACATATTAAGCCTTGATTCATCTTATTTCTGAAGATTTAGGCAAGGCTAAAGCTTTGTTGCACATATTACTCTGAAAGACAATACTTAGCCGAAATTTTGCCGGGCCAGAACTATCCCCATTGCGTTGCGGGACACAGTCGCTGCTAAACTTAAAGAATTGCAAGATAGCGGAGCTATTGCGCCTATACAAGTTAGTCAATGGGTAAGTCCACTGGTTTTGCCGGCCGGGGGTGGCCGAGCGGTTCTAGGCGTTACAGTCTGGAACCGCGCTACCGCTACGGTCGCAGGTTCGAATCCTGCCTCGGGCATGGATGTGTGTGATGTCCTTAAGTTAGTTAGGTTTAAGTAATTCTAGGTTCTACGGGACTGATGACCTCAGCCGGCCGGTGTGGCCGTGCGGTTCTAGGCGCTACAGTATGGAACCGAGCGACCGCTACGGTCGCAGGTTCGAATCCTGCCTCGGGCATGGATGTGTGTGATGTCCTTAGGTTAGTTAGGTTTAATTAGGTCTAAGTTCTAGGTGACTGATGACCTCAGAAGTTAAGTCGCATAGTGCTCAGAGCCATTTGAACCATTTTTGATGATCTCAGAAGTTAAGTCCCATTGTGTTCACAGCCGTTTGAACAATTTTTTTTCCACTGGTTTTGCTGCCCAAAACTTCAGGTCACATTCGCCTCTGTCTTGACTTTAAGTCTCCGGTCAGCCCACAAACTGTGATTGATAATTACCCATTGCCACGCCCAGAGGATCTCATGTACAGATTAGGCGCTGGTCACTACTTTTCAAAAATTGATTTGGGCGATGCGTACCTTCAAATATCGTTCGATAAAGAATCTTAAGAAGTGTGTGTAGTGAATAGTCATTTGGGGTTGTTAAAATATTTGCGTTTGCTTTTGGCAGTGCTTCCGCACCCGCCATTTCCCAATGGTATTTGGAACAACTGACCGCTCAACTATCAAACTGTTCAGACGATGTGGACGATACTGTCGTAGCAGGTTCTGCATCTTAAGAACTCATTGCAAATTTGCGTGCGTTGTTTCGTGGGTTATCTGATGCGGGACTGAAGTGTAGACTGGACAAGTGCGAATTTTTTAAAGCAGATTTGCAGTATCTTAGTCATTTTATAAACAGTCAAGGTGTCCATCCTCTTCAGTCGCATTTGTTAGTCATAGGAGATTTGTCAGTTCTTCGCAACGTCATAGAACTGCAGTCAGTCTTAGGGAAAATGAAATATTATTTTCGGTTCATACCGAATGGTGCACAAACCGCAGCTCCTTTGCATCGCTTGCGTCGCAGGAATGTCCCCTTTGTTTGGACAGATGAATGTGAAGTGGTTCTTGCTCAGTGATCGATGCTTAGTTCACTTTGATCCTGATAAACCAGTTGTGTTGCAAGTTGACGCTTCCTCTTACGGAATCGATACAGTGCTTTCGATAAGAATTGGTGATAAAGAAAGGCCTATCGCTGTAGCATCAAAAGTGTTGTACAATGCTCAGTGTAACTACTCACAAATTGAGAAAGAGCTATATGGTGTATGCGGTGTCAGCAAATTCCACCACTATTTGTATGGCAGAAAATTCTACTTAGTAACGAATCACAAGCCATAGCAGTCCTTGTTCCATCCGATGAAACCATTACTTGTGCGAAATGAACAAAAACTTCAAACATGGGCTTTGTTGTTGTCTCAATACCAGTACGAGATAGTGTGCTGTCCGACAGCTCAACATAGTAATGCGGACGAACTTTCATGTCTTCCGATTGGTCCTGATACAGACTTTGACGCTTATGCTACATCTTGTTGTCTCACCGATGCTCAGTATTCTGAATTGCTTCAACTTTTCCGCTGAGCCATAGGAAAATTGCACAGGCCACGGAAACAGATTCCGATCTGAACATACATTCGCACATCTGGGCCTCGTTCCTTGCATAACATACAGAACTCTGTTGTGCGCCGACACTTCGCACGTCGGCATTGCCTCGCTATGCAGAAATATGTGATTCTTGTCCAAAATGACAGTGGACAGTAACGTATGTTAATCCCTAAACCTTTGCAAAAAGAAGTGTTTCAGTCACTTCACCAAACACTGGGTAACAGTTCGTACGAAACAGTTACAGCGACGACATTGTACTTGGTACAGTATGGACACCAAAATAGAACAGATGACGTCACAGTGTCACGCGTGTGCGGAAAATCAGTCTGCTCCGCCCAAAAAATCTTTGCTTGACTTATGTCGCAATCATCATGGCAACGTGTGCACATAGATTTTGCGGGACCTTTTTGGAACACACGTTAGTTGATTGTGTTTGACTCGTATAGCAAGTTTCCCTTTGCTGTACCAATGAACTCGACAACGTCACCTAGCGCAATTCAGGTGTTGTCCTTTATTTTTTGTTTCGAAGGTTTACCTGATATCACAGCGTCAGACAACGGCCCTCAGTTCACGTTAAATGAATTTGAAACATTCTGTGAACGCAATGGCGTACAGCATCTAACTAGTGCAGCGTTGAGCGGCGATTGGCGAAGCGGAACGATTTGTCAGAACCGTCAAGCAGCAGATGGCCAAACTTCGCTCCGCACTCACCAGGGATCAAGCATTGCAACTTTTTCTAGCCTCCTATCGTTCCCACCCACGAGATGGACCATCGCCTTCGGAATTGCTTCACGGCCGCCGCCATGGGACAAACCGATTTCCTACAACAGCCACAGGATCCACAACATGATAGGTTCCACCAAGGATGTAGTGCTCAGACTAAATATGGCAGGTGTATATGAGGTGGCAAAAACTGTGGGACACCTGCTAACGTTGGTTGGTTGTTTTGAGGAAGGAGACCAGACAGCGAGGTCATCGGTCTCATCGGATTAGGGAAGGACGGGGAAGGAAGTCGGCCGTGCCCTTTGAAAGGAACCATCCCGGCATTTGCCTGGAGCGATTTAGGGAAATCACGGAAAACCTAAATCAGGATGGCCGGACGCGGGATTGAACCGTCGTCCTCCCGAATGCGAGTCCAGTGTCTAACCACAGCGCCACCTCGCTCGGTCCTGCTAACGTGTCGGACCTCTTCTTACCCAGGGTAGTGCAGCAACTCGGCGTGGCAGTCTATAATTGGCGAAAGTATTGCCAGCACGAACTGACCTATCGATTCTGACGCATAAAAGAGGATTCGTGTCGGGCGATGTGGGTAGCCAAACCAATCGCTCGAATTGTCCGGAATGTTCCACAAACAAAATGTAAACAATTGTGGTCCTGTGACACGGCGCATTGCCATCATTAAAATTGCATCGCTGAATGGTCGCAAATGAAGTAGCCGAACATAACCGGTGAAGTTGGACCATGGTACCTACTCGGTTCCGTGAAGACACAGCCCATATCATTATGGAGACACCACTAGCTTGCACAGTGCCCTGTTGCCAACCTGGGACCATGGCTTCCCTCTGGGGTCTGCGCCACACCCAAACACTATCATCAGCTGTGGTATCGGGGCTCATCTTGCCAGGCTACTGTTTTCCGGCTGGCTGGGATCCAACCGATATGATGACAAGCCAAGGAGAGGCGGTGCAGGCGATGTCGTGCTGTGAGGATGGGGCATGAGTCGTGCTTGGGTAGCTCAGATGGTAGAGCACTTGCTCGCGGGAGGCAAAAGTCCCGATTTCGAGTCTCGGTCCGGCACACAGTTTTAAACTGCCAGGAAGTTTCATATTAGCGCACACTCCTCTGCAGAGTGAAAATCTCATTCTGCTGTCATGCTGTAAGCAAATGCAGTCACGTCATTCGTCCGCTGCCATAAACCATTAACGTCACATTTCTCCACACTGTCCTAACGCATAAGGTCGACGTAATTCCACATTGATTTCTGCAGTTATTTCACGAATTGTTGCTTGTCTGTTAGCACTCACAACTCTACGCAACCGCCACTGCTTTCGGTCGTTAAGTGAAGGCTGTCGGCCATAGGTTTGTCCGTGGTGAGAGGTAAAGCCTGAAACTTGGCATTCTTGGCACAGTATTGTCACAGTGGATCTTGGAATGTTGAACTCACTAACGGTTTCCGATATGGCAGGTCCCATGGATCGAGCGCCAACTACCATTCCGGGTGCAGGGTCTGTTGATTCCCATTATGCGGCCATAATCATTCGGAAGTCTTTTACAAGAATCGAGTGAGTACACATGACAGATCTACCAATTCACTGCCCTTTTATACCTTGCGTGCACGCTAGTACCGCCATTTGTATAAGTCAATACGTCCGCCTCGATAGCTGAGTAGCCAGCGCGGCAGAATGCCATGAATAAGGCTCTTCTTCGATTCCCTGCTAGGTTGGAGATTTCCTCCGCCCAGGACTGGGTATTGTATTCGTCGTCATATCATCCTCATCGACAAGCAAGTCACTGAAGGGGCATCACCTAAAAAGACTTGCATCAGGCCACCGGTCCACCCAACGGGAGGCCCTCGCCAAACAACATTTAATTTCGTATGTGTATATCGCTGTCCCTTGACCTCAGCGTATTAACTACGTTATGAGTGAGGAGTTGTCTACAGAGGGGAGACAGAGGAACGAGTTAGCACACGAGTAGCAGAATGTGAAAGCTATGTGGTGTTGGCACAGCATAATAAGTCGGCGATAGTAGAACAGCACAACGTATGTTGTTCCAGGAAGCTCGTGTACTGGCGAAAGAGTCGTGAAGGCGCCAACGCAAAATTCGAGTGATGATTGAAATTATTAAGCAGCCAGAAAATCGTTACGCTGCGCTACCAGCCATCCATGTCCAACGGGCCGTGAGCGATCGCGTGGCGAAAGCCTCGCCGGGCACGATCGCGACAGCCTAAACAAACAGATGCTTGAGACTGGCAGCGCAATTCCTCACACACTTAGAAGAAAACGGGCCCACCAGAAACCGTGCGCTGATTTGCACACTGTCGCCAATCGGTGACAAACCGGCTAGCCTACCAATAGCTTCCTTCCTACTCTCCCCCTTTCCTACTTGACTGGCCCATTACATTCTAGGGCCAATAAAAAGTGTCAAAGATATGACGTGTTGAAACCGACCGTCAGCACCAAAACCAGTCTTGCCCTGAGGAAGGCCGTTGTGACCCAGTCGAACGTTGGTTTTAAGTTGTTAGAGAAACAATTTTGAAAGTATGTGAGAAAGTACCACCACAGTTGTATTTTGAGAGTGTCTTTATTCTATCACACGACTAGTTTTGGCGGCACATTACCACCATCCTCGGACCCCCACCACTGCCAAAAGACTATTTGATTTCCTCGAAGCGCCAAGCAAATGAAATACTCTTTTGGCAGTGGTGGGGTCTGAGGATGACGGTAATGTGCCGCCGAAACTAGTCGTGTGATAGAATAAAGTCATTCTGGAGGTACAGCTATGGTGGTACTTTTTCTCATTAACATCATCAGCTGAAGTCTCTCGTCCACGCAGTAAGATAAATTTAAATTTTTAAAGCATTTTATACAATGATGCCGTACAACACCCAGAATAACTTTAATTATCACATATTACCTGTGATATGTTTATTAAGGCTCTATTAATAAGGCTCCAGTGTGGACCAACGGTTACAGTAAATTTTTAATGCGTTTCTTTTTTATGTTTGCCTTGTATTGCACAGTTACTCTTGTCCCAGCTTGGAATCGCGTGTTTCTTAGTGAACCTTGGCTGCTAAAAATTTCTTTTCACGTCCTACTGAATTTTCACCCTAATACTTGGGTGTAAATTGGGTAAGAAAAAGAACAATTGCTACCTTTAAGGCTGCCACGCCTCACGTTCGACTAGTGTATATTTGGAATTGCTTTAATTAAATGTGTTGTTTTATCTAAATGTTGGGGTGACAAATGTCACAAAAGCTGTATTTTATCTTTGGATTCTGTTCAAGTAAATTTTTTTTTCTTTCTCTCTTCTGTTTTTTTAAATGTGACATACATCACGTTTTGTTATCGTATGCCGCTGAAATCTGCGTGTGTGTCCGGATCTTTTCAAAGTACACTTCCTCCTGTAGTGATCCTTGAAAAGGCTATTCGCGATTAACATTTGAAATCTATTGCAGAACTCAATTAGTCTTTCTTCACCCTTATTCCTACTGTCCAGTCCATATTTTCCCGCTGTCATTCCTTCTATTCCTTTCCCTAAAATTGCGTTCCAATTCCCAATGATTATTACACTCCTGGAAATTGAAATAAGAACACCGTGAATTCATTGTCCCAGGAAGGGGAAACATTATTGACACATTCCTGGGGTCAGATACATCACATGATCACACTGACAGAACCACAGGCACATAGACACAGACAACAGAGCATGCACAATGTCGGCACTAGTACAGTGTATATCCACCTTTCGCAGCAATGCAGGCTGCTATTCTCCCATGGAGACGATCGTAGAGATGCTGGATGTAGTCCTGTGGAACGGCTTGCCATGACATTTCCACCTGGCGCCTCAGTTGGACCAGCGTTCGTGCTGGACGTGCAGACCGCGTGAGACGACGCTTCATCCAGTCCCAAACATGCTCAATGGGGGACAGATCCGGAGATCTTGCTGGCCAGGGTAGTTGACTTACACCTTCTAGAGCACGTTGGGTGGCACGGGATACATGCGGACGTGCATTGTCCTGTTGGAACAGCAAGTTCCCTTGCCGGTCTAGGAATGGTAGAACGATGGGTTCGATGACGGTTTGGATGTACCGTGCACTATTCAGTGTCCCCTCGACGATCACCAGTGGTGTACGGCCAGTGTAGGAGATCGCTCCCCACACCATGATGCCGGGTGTTGGCCCTGTGTGCCTCGGTCGTATGCAGTCCTGATTGTGGCGCTCACCTGCACGGCGCCAAACACGCATACGACCATCATTGGCACCAAGGCAGAAGCGACTCTCATCGCTGAAGACGACACGTCTCCATTCGTCCCTCCATTCACGCCTGTCGCGACACCACTGGAGGCGGGCTGCACGATGTTGGGGCGTGAGCGGAAGACGGCCTAACGGTGTGCGGGACCGTAGCCCAGCTTCATGGAGACGGTTGCGAATGGTCCTCGCCGATACCCCAGGAGCAACAGTGTCCCTAATTTGCTGGGAAGTGGCGGTGCGGTCCCCTACGGCACTGCGTAGGATCCTACGGTCTTGGCGTGCATCCGTGCGTCGCTGCGGTCCGGTCCCAGGTCGACGGGCACGTGCACCTTCCGCCGACCACTGGCGACAACATCGATGTACTGTGGAGACCTCACGCCCCACGTGTTGAGCAATTCGGCGGTACGTCCACCCGGCCTCCCGCATGCCCACTATACGCCCTCGCTCAAAGTCCGTCAGCTGCACATACGGTTCACGTCCACGCTGTCGCGGCATGCTACCAGTGTTAAAGACTGCGATGGAGCTCCGTATGCCACGGCAAACTGGCTGACACTGACGGCGGCGGTGCACAAATGCTGCGCAGCTAGCGCCATTCGACGGCCAACACCGCGGTTCCTGGTGTGTCCGCTGTGCCGTGCGTGTGATCATTGCTTGTACAGCCCTCTCGCAGTGTCCGGAGCAAGTATGGTGGGTCTGACACACCGGTGTCAATGTGTTCTTTTTTCCATTTCCAGGAGTGTAGATGTTCATTTCTCTTCACATACCGACATATACTCGTATACGTTCTCCATCTCCCTATCTTCTGATCGCGACGTCGCCATGTGTACCTGAGCTATTGTTGTCGGCTTTCGTTTGGTGTTGGATCTGATGAGAATAACCCTATCACTTAACTGTTTGCAGTAGCTCACTCTCTGCCCTACTTTCGTATTGATTAGGAATCCAGTTCCCGTCATACCATTTTCTGCTGCTATTCATGTAAGTGTGACTAGAAATCATTTCACAATTTCACTTCAGGGACCCCCACTGTATCTAGACTAAGCCTTTGCATTTCCCTTTTCACGTGTTCTAGCTTCCCTGCAACGTTCAAACTTATGACATTCTATGCTGCCACTCTAGAATGCTATCCTTTAGCTAGTTTGTCCATCGTTTTCTCATGATCACCTCTCCCTTGCTATCCTCGGCCGGAGATCCGAATGAGGGATTAATCCGCAATCTTTTGCCAATCGAGAGATCATCATGAAACTTTCTCAGTTACACGTATTGTGTGGACACAGGTTAGGTATCTTCAATGCTGTGATTTCCATTGCCTTTTACATTCTTATGCCATTGATCATTGCTGATTCTTCCGTATTTTAGGGACAGTTTTTCACACCGACAGCAAGAACGTGCCTTCAAGCTCTGCCCGCTCCTCCACGCTCTCTGAGAATGAGCTTGGCAGAGCGAGGGTAACTACTTATGCTACCGGAAGTCTTCACTCGCCACTAATGATGACATTTATTCAAAATTTGAGCAGTGGCTGTGATCGAACCCGCGTTCCCGTATGTTTTGATTACAAGTCGAAGACGCTATCCGTAGACCAGGCGTCTTAACCCAGCGTAATAGCAGAAGCCTTTGTAGAGTATTTAGTAATATGAGAACTATACATAGTAAAGTATGGGAGAATTACTGTCAGACTTCATCTGGGTGTTGGACCATGAGGTCTGTCAAATTATTCATTACGTCATTTAACAGACCGAGAAAGGTAAACATCCAGGTGTCGACATGTTTCCAAAGCCGACGTAAAATCCCTCAATTATTTAGCTTGTTCTGAATTTATTTTGTGCACAGATACTGTAGTGCAATTTTTCGATAGAATGTAAATGAACGCAGCAAAAAAATATGCACCCTAGTGTTTTCATTTAATTTGTGTGATAATTTGTATAAAGTAGTTGCAAGCTAGTGCGTTTATGTCTTGTGATGTTGGTGTTAAGTAGCGATGGTGAAACCAATAAACTTTGTTCCTCGGTTGTCGATGTCCATTAAGTAATTAGTGTATCCTAGTGACAGCAGACAAAAAAATTGGCAGCACATACATTATGTCAACATATCAAGTTTAACAGCAGAGAAACTATCAGTGTCACAGTGCTCTGAAATCTATGTTTTTTGCAACATTTGGTGGAAAGAACTTGTAGTTATAAATTTACTGCATAGTTTATATTAAAAAAGCACAAGTACAGTAAAAAATACCTTTTTCTTACATATACAAAAAACACAGCCAAAACAATTATGTAACAAAATCACAAGAAACTGAATGCTACATAGCACACTTTCCACTCCTACCGACGAATATTTTGTGTTTTATTTAATTACAAATTCAGTGACATTGTTTAAATGGTATTCGAATGGATACAGGTTTACATATTCCTGCAGACAGCATCTGGCTATTCATGTGCCTGCTATTGGAGAGAGGGAATTTTCTATGACAAAAGTGTTAACAACAGACAGCAGTTTCCTAATGTTCTGTAAAATACTATTTATATGGTCACGAACAGATTTTCCACTTCTGAGGACATTCTCAGGCAACAGTAGGACGTCTCAATTACGGATCAAGTGACAACCGACTTTCGAAGATATTACAGTTGTAGATGATACATAAAATGAGAAGGTACAGAGAGTTTACAAAGGAAAGTAATTGTTTCTTACGCTAAGAAGAAATTGTTACGTTTAACGTAAGTGAATGGTAAAGTTTTGTGAGTAAGACATTTCATTCAATAGCTGAAAAGTAAAAAAAGAATTTACTATTGCAGTTTAACATTTGCATAAACCAAAATTCAATTAGGAAGAAAGGGGTGTAGTATATGTTGTCATTTGGAAGTAATGTTGTACTCCTTATTTGATATTCATCGATTTCTCGTACCGAGCGAGATGGCGTAGTTGTTACCACACTGGACTCGCATTCGGGAGGACGATAGTTCAAATCCGCGTCCGGCCTTTAGGTTTTCCATGATTTTCGTAAATCGCTTCAGCCAAATGCCGAGGTTGTTCCTTTTGAAAGGGCACGTCCGACTGCCTTCCCCATCCTGGCCTAATCCGATGAGACTGACGACCTCGCTGTTTGGTCCCCTCCCACGAACCAACCAACCAACCAATGGTTTCTGGTATTACCAACATCGTCCTCTGGAAAATGTTGCAAATCAGTATACGTTGGTTAAGTTTTAACAAATTAAACACAATTTCTTTCCTCTCCTCTGTCAAGTTGAATTTCAGTTGTGCAAATGCGGCATTACACTATTAAATTCAATTTTATATATCATCTGTTGTTAAATGTAACGATTTACGAGTACCACAAAAAAGTAATACTTTCGTTTGCAAAATCTCACGATTTTATGTTTCTTCTGAATCTGTGATATCCAGGTAAATGCAGGCCACCTTACTAGTGACCTAAGACACAGAAAGCTAGTTCGTGACCAAATAAATGATACTCTGCAAAACACCAGAAACAGCATTTTCTCTTTAATATTAAATAACATGACATACCAGCAATGAATTCGTTTCAGTCCGACGGAGAAAGATTTTTTTCAGTGTGATACAGGAAAGATTTCTACTGCACTGATGATATAGACCAGCTTCTATCCTTCCAATCAGAAAACTTTGAGTATTAGACGGCTTACAGTAAGCAGCAGTTTGTCATTTTAACACAACGAAGTCATAACTCTCATTAAAGGAGGCATAGTCGTGCTGCAGCCAACAGCAGTGAGTCTGCATGCTTCAAATGACATTAAAGCCTAGTTTACACGACGACACTAGATTGCAAGCAACTGCGCTACCGGCCACTGCGCATGCGCTCCTCGCGTTTGCGCACCTCGTTGGTACAACTAAACACTTTCGGCGTGTTCAAACTTTGGCGACACTAGTTGCATGAGTTTTGAGGTTATGTGTGTTCGTCGACTGTAGACAAATTGAAATATGACGTTGGGAACGGATAATAATGTTCGCTTTTCGGATATCTATGCTTTGCATAGGTGTTTGTAGGATTTCAGTGATGCTGATTACAAAAATACGCAATATATTGCTGCCGCTGAGAGCGTCATGTGCGACCATAACATAGATGGTTTGACAATATCTGAGCTGCAGGGCAAAATTTATTGAGTTAAAACCACATACACAACACAATTAAGAGACATACAAGCAAGTGTAATTCTAGCTGTGGCTCCAAGGTCGATGCCATTTTCCTTGACTTCCGGAAGGCGTTCGATACACTCCCGCACTGTCGCCTGATAAACAAAGTAAGAGCCTACGGAATATCAGACCAGCTGCGTGGCTGGATTGAAGAGTTTTTAGCAAACGGGACACATATATAAATGACCTAGTAGATAGTGTCGGAAATTCCATGCGGCTTTTCGCGGATGATGCTGTAGTATACAGAGAAGTTGCAGCATTAGGAAATTGCAGCGAAATGCAGGAAGATCTGCAGCGGATAGGCATTTGGTGTAGGGAGTGGCAACTGACCCTTAACATAGACAAATGTAATGTACTGCGAATACATAGAAAGAAGCATCCTTTATTGTATGATTATATCATAGCGGAACAAACAGGGATAGCAGTTACTTCTGTAACATATCTGGGAGTATGCGTACGGAACGATTTGAAGTGGAATGATCATGCAAAATTAATTGTTGGTAAGGCGGGTGCCAGGTTAAGATTCATTGGAAGAGTCCTTAGAAAATGCAGTCCATCAACAATGGAGGTGGCTTACTGAACACTAGTTCGACCCTGCTCATCAGTGTGGGATCCGTAACAGGTCGGGTTGACAGTGGAAATAGAGAAGATCCAAAGAAGAGCGGTGCGTTTCGTCACACGGTTATTTGGTAAGCGTGGTACCGTTACGGAGATGTTTAGCAAACTCAAGTGGCAGACTCTTCAAGAGAGGCGCTCTGCATCGTGGTGTAGCTTGCTGTCCAGGTTTCGAGAGGGTGCGTTTCTGGATGAGGTATCGAATATATTGCTTCCTCCTACTTATACCTCCCGAGGAGATCTCGAATGTAAAATTAGAGGGATTCGAGCGCGCACGGAGGCTTTCCGGCAGTCGTTCTTCCCGCGAACCATGCGCGACTGGAACAGGAAAGGTAGGTTATGACAGTGGCCCGTAAAGTGCCCTCCGCCACACACCGTTGGTTGCCTTGCGGAGTGTGGATGTAGATGTACATGAATGCTCTCGTCTACGAGACTAAAATCACATCGTTCTGGTTGGCCAACTCTGCGTTAATGAATATTGTTGACAGGAGTGAAAGCTATACAAATTCAATAAGCTGCACTCTTTATTCAATATTGCAGTGCTCCCCATTCGCATATGTTAGAATTTTGAAATATTGCCACTGTAAAGATCTACCTTCAAGAGAGTAGTTTGTAAACCATTCTCTTCTTTAAGCGGCCTGCTTCGAGTAATTATTGTTGCTAATGTCAATGTTACTAATTATTGGTGTTAATGAAATGTGTGACGAGGGCCTCCCGTCGGGTAGACCGCTCGCCTGGTGCAAGTCGATTTGACGCCACTTCGGCGACTTGCGCGTCGATGGGGATGAAATGATGATGATTAGGACAACACAACACCCAGTCCCTGAGCGGAGAAAATCTCCGACCCAGCCGGGAATCGAACCCGGGTCCTTAGGATTGACAGTCTGTCGCGCTGACCACTCAGCTACCGTGGGCGGACATTGGTGTTAATAAAACAGCGTCATTACCAACTAAAACCGTATCCTATAGCATGCCGAGCGTTCTCGATTGTAATGCACGCAATATGATACGTAATTTCAGTTCTGTTGACAGTGCTTCATGTACCTTTATTCCTTATCGCATAATTAACTCTATTTAGAAGAAACGTGAACAGTTCTCGTGACATTCTTAGATAATGAAAAGAACTTCTTTGATCTTCTATTATAAATTATTTCAGCAAAAATGCTGAGCAACCGAGCTGACGTCTTTTCTTCGTCCAGACACGAATCGAAACACGTTTTTTATTTTTTTCTTATGCAGCGATTCCACGCAATAAGCTTTAACTCACCAACTGCGACATGGTCGCGTATACAAACAGTGATCCAATACTGTCAAATATTTTTTATTTCATACTTTTATCACAATATGAATTCTTTAGACGAAGACCTGTTTCAGTCCGTAATGACCATCCTCAGATCTTTTTTAAAGCATTTTCTAAGGTGATAAGGCCGTAATAGCATCGTCAAAACATATAATCAGCATAGCATCGTCATATAGATCTATTCTACACCTTGTTTTAGATCTATATGACGCTGATTATGCTGATTATATTTATATGTTTTGACGATGCTATTATAGCCTTGCCACTTTAGGACATGGTGTAAAAGAAGATCTGAGGATGGTCATTACGGACTGAAGCAGGTCATCGTCTAAAGAATTAATATTGTGATCAAAGACTGAAATAAAAAACATTTGAAGCTTTAACTCAATCACAACTCGTGCGACGTGCAACTGCCAAAACTTTCATTTCGGACACGACTCAGGGACCCACAAAACGACAAAACTGAAGTGTATACTGGCGTCGCCGTGTTTACAGTCATATGTGAAACCACCTGCGTGCAACTCATTCCACGCAATGAGTGACGCAACCCAATGTAGACTTTTTTTTTTCTTTATTGAATTTCGATTCCCCCCGAAGGAGGCGGGCTGCCAGCAGCTTAGTACGCTGCTCTGCAGCCTACAGACTTTTTAAAACGTAAGAAGAAGATAAGCAGGCGATAAAACGGTGACTTAAATTGTAAAACGGCGGAAAATTGTGGAAAGTTAAAACATAAAGCAAAGGGTTGGGAATGCTAATAAAATACACAGGAAGCAGACAGGTAACATAGTAGACAGACAATTAAAAAAAACATGGTGACAGTCTGGTTTCTGTTCGCAAGAGATATAAAAATCACACCCAGCGATAGGATGATGTCCGTTCGCAACACTTCGGAAAGGACACACAACACTGAACACTCACTGTAAACACTGCACTAAAATGTCGGCACAAAGATGACACACCATAGCCAAGGGCAGATTGGGGGGGGGGGGGAGGACCTGGACAGATGAGGGGGAAAACAAGGAGGGAGGAGAGGAAAAACGAAAGGGGGGGAACCAAAGGAGGGAGAGGACTCATAAGGGGGGGGGGGGGAGGGGCAGGGCAGACGTGAGAGGGAATGGGAAAAGGCAGAGGAGGGAAATGCAAAAGGACTCAGGGGAGAGAAGGGGGGCAGAGAGAGGGTAGGTGGGGAAAAAAGAGGATGGAAGGGGGGAGAGGGAGTCCAGGAAAACGATGGAGGAAAGGAGGGGGGGTGAGGATCAGAGTTGATAGGAGGGATAAATGGAGGGAGAGAGGGCATCATCTGGGAGGGGGAGTTGATGGAAGCCACTTTGGGAAAGGAGATGGAGAGCAGTGGGGACACCACAGTGAAGACGTGGCACAGGGCGGGGATAGGAGAGGTGAGGAGCAACCAGGGGGTGAGAGGGATCAAGGCGGCGGGAGGTGTAGAGTATGTGGATATGTTGGAGGAATAGGAGCAGACGGGGGAAAGGAATGAGGTCATAGAGGATGCGCTTGGGGGATGGGAGGCGTATATGGAAGGTGAGGCAGAGTGCATGACGCTCAAGGATCTGGAGGGACATATAATTTGAGGGGGGGGGGCAGATATCCAAGCGGGACTGGCATAACAGAGGATGGGACGGATGAAGGATTTGTAGGTATGGAGGACGGTAGAGGGGTGCAACCCCCATGTCCGGCCAGAGAGGAGTTTGAGGAGTCGGAAGCGGTTGTGGGCTTTGGATTGGATGGAGCGGAGATGAGGGATCCAGGTGAGGTGACGGTTAATGCTAAGTCCAAGGTAGGTGAGGGTCCCCAATGTCGTCGTGTAAGCTAGGCTGAATATTACATGCTTCGTTTCGTACTGTGAGGAAGAATGTTTTCTCGAATTTATTTTTGGCTCTCTGTTATATCAACTGGGTCGTAATGAGTGTTAAGCTTCTTTTGTTTCTTCGACTCGCCCCTCAGTTCAGCGAGAATATCATTAATGGGCCTATTTTTGGACTCTGGTAGGAAGAAGAAGATGTAAACGTTGCTGAGGATGCAACACGCGGCGAAGAACCAGTAGCAGCCGTACATCTGCAGCCAGCCGAGCAGGACGACGTACATCTTGATGACGGCCGCGGCGGTAACGGTCTGAACGCCGATGCTGATCGACATGGCTATGGGCATGGCCTCCGGCGAGAAGAACTCGTTGACGACGACCATGAGCAGCGCGCCGACGCCGACGGCGTTGAGCACGAGGAAGAGCGAGGTGGCGCACACGGGCAGCCACCACGCGGCGGCCACGTCGAGGCCCGCGGCCTGCGCGTAGAAGTAGCCGCCGAGGGCGGCGTGGCAGGCGGCGATGCCCGCGTTGGAGCCGAGCAGCAGGGGGCGGCGCCCGGCGCGGTCCACCAGCGCCGAAGACAGGAAGGTGGCCGCGAACTGCAGCGCCGCCACCGCTACCGCCGACCACCCGGCCGACACGCTGTCGCCCGCGGCGGCCAGTATCTCGACCACGTAGTTGAGCGCGACCAGGCTGCCGCTCAGCTGCTGGTTCAGGATCAGCACCACGATGGCGGCGAACGCGTACCGCGACGCGCGCTCCTTGAAGAACTGCGCCACCGTCATCCGCTTCCGGTCGCCGCCTTGCCCGGCCTCGATGGTCAGCCGCATCTCTTTCAGCTCCCCGGCGACGTCGTGGCCGGTGGCGCGGAACCAGCGCAGAGACCTGGCTGCTTCCTCTTCCCTGAGAAATCACGAGATTTCCGCAAGGTTCAGTTTTGGGTCCACTTCTATTCGCTAGAAATTCCGATGCAACGTCGTAATTTCTAAAATCATTGAGGGATGTGGCAACCAAAATGTTATTCAAGTTGGTGTGTGTAATTTATGACACTGCCGACGTACCATAAGGCTAAGCCATCCACAGAATTCTGAGGATAGCGAGGACAGAGAAGTACGAAGCATATCACACTAAGAGCAATGCTGATGCATACAAGCTTCTGACAAAAATACACTACTGCCCATTAAAATTGCTACACGAAGAAGAAATGCAGATGATAAACGGGTATTCATTAGACAAATATACTCGTATTATACTAGAACTAACATGTGATTACATTTTCACGCAAATTGGGTGCATAGATCCTGAGAAATCAGTACCCAGAACAACCACCTTTGGCCGTAATAACGGCCTGGATACGCCTGGGCATTGAGTCAAACAGAACTTCGATGGCGTCTACAGATACAGCTGCCCATGCAGCTTCATCACATTACCACAATTGATCAAGAGTAGTAACTGGCGTATTGTAACAAGCCAGTTGCTCAGCCACCATTGACCAGACGTTTTCAATTGGTGAGAGATCTGGAGAATGTGCTGGCCAGCGCAGCAGTCGAACATTTTCTGTATCCAGAAAGGCCCGAACAGGACCTGCAAAATGCGGTCGTTCATTATCCTGCTGAAATGTAGGGTTTCGCAGGGATCGAATGAAGGGTAGAGCCACGGGTCGTAACACTTCTGAAATGTAACGGCCACTGTTCAAAGTGCCATCAATGCAAGGTGACCGAGACGTGTAACCAATGGCATCCCATATCATCACGCCGGGTTAAACGCGAGTATGGCGATGACGAATACACGCTTCCAATGTGCGTTCACCGCGATGTCGCCAAACACGGATGTGACCATCATGATGCTGTAAACAGAAACTGGATTCATCCGAAAAACTGACCTTTTGCCATTCGTGCACCCAGGTTCGTCGTTGAGTACACCATCGCAGGCGCTCCTGTCTGTGATGCAGCGCCAAGGGTAACTCCAGTCATGGTCTCCGAGCTGATAGTACGTGCTGCTGCAAACGTCGTCGAACTGTTCGAGCAGATGGTTGTTGTCTTGCAAACGTCCCCATCTGTTGACTCAGGGATCGAGACGTGGCTGCACGATCCGTTAGAGCCAGGCGGGTAAGATACCTGTAATCTCGACCGCTAGTGATACGAGGCCGTTGGGATGGAGCCCGGCGTTCCGTATTAGCCTCCTGAACCCACCGATTCCATATTTTGCTAACAGTCATTGGATCTAGACCAACGCGAGCAGCAATGTCGCGATACGATAAACCGCAATCGCGATAGACTACTATCCGACCTTTATCAAAATCGGAAACGTGATGGTACGCATTTCTCCTCCTTACACGAGGCATCACAACAACGTTTCACCAGGCAACGCCGGTCAACTGCTGTTTGTGTATGAGAAATCGGTTGGAAACTTTCCTCATGTCAGCACGTAGTAGGTGTCGCCACCACCGCCAACCTTGTGTGAATGCTCTGAAACGCTAATCATTTGCATATCACAGCATCTTCTTCCTGCCGGTTAAATTTCGCGTCTGTAGCACGTCATCTTCGTGGTGTACAAATTGCAATGGCCAGTAGTGTAATACGCAGTAGAATGGAAAAGGATATAATGGATTTGTTATATGACGATTAAGTTGGATTTATAAAAGGTACAGGCACCAAATAATCAATTCTCGCGCTGCGCTTGATAGTGGAAGCAAGACTGAATAAATTTCAATACACGCTCATAGGATTGGCCGAACTAGGAAAAGCATGTAATGTGTAAAATGTGCAATCTAAACTGGTGCAAGATGTTCGAAAATCTCAGATGAATGGGAGTAAGTTACAGGGAAAGACGGGTAATACACTATGTGATCAAAAGTATCCGGACACCCCCCAAAACATACGTTTTTCATATTAGGTGCATTGCGCTGCCACCTACTGCCAGGTACTCCATATAAGCGACCTCAGAAGTCATTTGACATCGTGAGAGAGCAGAATGGGGCGTCTGCGGAACTCACGGACTTCGAATGTGGTCAGGTGATTGGGTGTCACTTGTGTCATACGTCTGTAAGCGAGATTTCCACACTCTTAAACATCCCTTGGTCCACTAAGTCCGATGTGATAGTGAAGTGGAAACGTGAAGGGACACGTACAGCACAAAAGCGTACACGCAGACCTTGTCTGTTGACTGACAGAGACCGTCGAAAGTTGCAGAGGGTCGTAATGTGTAATAGGCAGACGTCTATCTAGACCATCACACAGGAATTCCAAACATCAACTACTATGATAGTTAGGCGGGAGGTGAAAAACTTGGATTTCATGGTCGAGCGGCTGCTCATAAGCCACACGTCACGCCGATAAATGCCAAACGACGCCTCGCTTGGTGTAAGGAGCGAAACATTGCACGACTGAACAGTGGAAAAACGTTGTGTGGAGCGACGAATCAAAGTACACAACGTGGCGATCCGATGTCAGGGTGTGGACATGGCGAATGGCCGGTGAACGTCACTCTGCCAGCGTGTGTATTACCAAAAGTAGAATTCGGATGCGTACATTGATGTTTTAAGCACCTTCTTCCTTCCCACTGTTGAAGAGCAACTCAGGGATGGGGACTGCATCTTTCAACACGATCGAGCACCTGTTCATAATGCACGGTCTGTGGCGGAGTGGTTACACGACGGTAACATCTCTGTAATGGACTGGCCTGCACAGAATGTTTTGGAAAGCAGACTTGTGGCAGCCTTCACAGACCGACATCGATATCTCTCGTCAGTGCAGCACTCCGTGAAGAATGGACTACAATTCCCCAAGAAACCTTCCAGTACCTGATTGAACGTATGCCTGAGAGAGTGGAAGTTGTCATCAAGGCTAAGGGTGGGCCACCACCATACTGAATTCCAGCATTACCGATGGAGGGCGTGACGAACTTGTAAGTCAATATCAGCCAGACGTCCGGATACTTTTGATCACATAGTGTATACAATATATGGGACTATCAAGAGAGAACTATAAGAGAAGAATATGAAAAAGGAAGTGCTTGGATTACAAAGGGTATAACACAAGGATGCACTCTTTCGCCTCTATCGCTCAATCTATACAGCGAAGGAATAAAAGGAAAGGTCAAAACTGGGATTAAAATTCAGGATGAAAGAACAGGAATGATAAGATTCGCTGACAGAATTGCTATCCTCACTGAAAGTGACAAGAAGAAGCACAGGATCTGTTGGAAAGAATCAACAATCTAATCAGCACAGAATGTGGATTGAAAGTAAACAGGAAACACACCGGGCTAATGAGATGCAGTTTAAAAGGGAATAAGTGAGAACAACAAGAAACTTGTCATCGGTATTGGTGGTTGCGAAGTGGACCAAGTTAAGGAATTCTCCTTCCTTGGGAGCAAAATAACCAGTGACAGACGGAGCACAAGAAGGCCATAAGAAGCAGACTAGCACAGACGAAGAACTCTGCTGGTATCAAACATAGACCTTAATTTGAGGAAGAAACTTCCGAGAATGTACCTTTGGAGAACAGCATTGTATAGTAGTGAATCACTGACAATGAAAAAACGACAGTGGTAAAACCGGAACCAAAGGGAATCGAAGCAGTTGTAATGTAATGCTACAGAAGAATGTTGAAAATTAGGCGATCTGATAAGATAATGAATTTCTCCACAGAATCAGAGAAGACAGGAACAGTTGGGAAACGCTGACAAGAAGAAAGTACAGGATGATATTACATGTGTTAATAAATCAGGGAATAACATTTGTGGTACTATAGGGAGCAGTAGACGAATACAGAGATTGGAATACATAAAACAAATAATTGAAGCCGTAAGGTGCAAGTTCTACTCTGAGATGAAGAGGTTAGTGCAGGAGAGGAATTCGTGGCGTAACGAACGTAAACCAGTCAGAAGGCTGATGACTCAAAAAAAAAGAAAGAAACGTAGGCTCCAAAATGCATACTATAAGAACTATAAGCACTTGTTTAAAAGAAGAGGTATGTTACAAGCCACGTTCTGTGGACATTTTTTCTTGTTTTGGTCGATACTATCACCTTTCAAAAGCAGAGAGTTTGAAGAAGAAGAGATTTTCCTCATAGCATCGAAGATGATGAAATTCTCATAGCCCTAAGGTACGCGTTTTATGCTGTATGTTTACTAGACTTTTTTGCTTCGAGTGATCCTGATATTGAGCTTTTCTCCTGGGACACCCTGCCTAGGGTGAACCATAGCTCCAGTGACAAACTTTCAGAGGTTTTTCAGTGATACTTTGTATTTTCGTGTAGGGAACCCACCGTTTCTTGGTTCAGAGTAATAATGTGATCATAACTGATTCGTTTTGTTACTGCAATTACTTTTCTCTGTGAAAATGTCTTCCTAATGTAAAAAAGCGTGTGATGTGTAATCATCAAAACGTACGACACAAAACATACAGTACTGAAATAACCTGCAGATCTAAAAGTGCCTACTGAAAAGTGCGGCACTGCGATAGAACTCGGTGTAGCATTGCTATTACGTTCTTCCCTTCCATGCAGTGATTCCATTCATTACTGACCCACTTTTCATCACAAATCTACCTACACGGTCGTGAATAAATGATAATGTACAACTAACACTGCTGGGAAAACCAATCCGAGACAGAACCGAGCAGTAATGAATGTGAACTTGAGGGCGAAGTGTAACTTGGGCACTACTGTTGTAGACAGCAAGTGCTCTATGTGAATGGAAAAATTTTGTTTCCAAAAAAGACACAAAGAGCATACCATACCCATTGTCACTGTTGTGAGCAATTTTCGGTGAAGTATAGAAACAAAGCCAATTTTCTAAGACACCAAACGCATGCAGTAACTATGTAACGAGCATTTGGAGGCCGTGGGTCCTGATACCAATATACTCAGAAGGTATACCTGAACGACCTTTGGAAGTTTGTAGATGGAGTTCTGGTTCATCCTGTGTGTGTGAATCTCGCACAACTTAACATCTGTCAACTCGAATGGACACATTCGGCAAATGATAGTAGCATTATAATAAATCACATTAGAGAAAAAGAAACAGAAGTGACTGTGAATGATGTTTCTCAAAGAATTATTAAGTGGTTCTCTGAAAATGGACACCCCCCTAAATTTTTAAGGAAACACACTATATTCAGTTCTACACAACAAATGGTCATATCAACAGCAAATGGAGGAAGTATACAGGGTAGAATGCTCCAACTTTTTGGGTGTACATGCTGACTAAAACTTGAACTGGAAGGAGCTAACTATGGAGCTCCACAAACTATTAAGTTCAGTTACTTTTGCTCTTCGTGGAATTGCAAGTCTTAAAAAGGAACTAGTCTCCTGACATACTTTGCATATTTCCACTCAGTAATGTCTTATGGAATGACTGTTTGGGGTAACTCATTGCTTAGAAAGACAGTACTGATCGCACAAAACCGACCAGTAAGAATAATGTGTGGTGTTCACCCGTAGTCGTCATGCAGGTACCTCTCTAACGAGTTAGGGATTTCAGATGCACCGTCACAGTACATATATTCACTAACGAAATTTGTCACTAATAATCGATCAAAATTTCAGAAGAACAAGTGATGTCCATATCTAAAACACTACAAGAGAAAAAAGACCGCTATTTCCCAGTACTGCATTTGTCAGTGGCTCAGAACGGAGTTCAATATGGGGCAACACAAATTTTTGAGCGTTTACCCAGAAATATAAAATGTCTAACAGACAAAACAAAAATTAAATCCAAACTAAAATGATTTCTCCTGGACAAATCCTTCCGTTCCATGGGCGAATTTTTATTGAAAAACTGGCAGCTTTTAAAAAATAGGACCTAGTTTTTAAGTGTTTTTGCGTGGGTGGGACTAAAGTATAACACCTTTATTAGTGTTAACACTAACGACTTGCGCGAGGGACTTTCAGAAAGCATGTTCCGTCACTGTTTTTGAAAGAGAAGATGATACACCCTGTGACAAAACAAATACTATATGAATCCCCACCCGTTGCTGGCTCAACAATGGAAGAGACGTCAGTGGAGGAGGAATGACGCATGCGCAGAGCGCCGAAGGAGGGAGTAGCAGCAGACCGATGTGCCTGAGGTTATTCGAGCACACATCACGATGGGAGACTGACGTGTGCTGTCAACGTCGTCGCCAATGGAAGTGCGTGCATTTATCCAGATGAATGGGCACATGGGACTAGTGTGTCCATCATCCATGAATACCCACAGCCCATGTTTGTTGACGATGTCATGTCTCGTCAAACGGTTGGTCGCTGGTGTTGTATGTTCAGAGAAGGAAGACAGAGTATGGAGGATGAACCTCAAACTGTGCGTCCTTCCAAACCTATGACGAGGTGGAGCAGACTGTGTGACAACTCCTTAGATTGGAGGGTGCCAGAGTGGTTGCTTCAAACTGCTTGCACACTACGACAAATATCTCAGTGTCAGTGACAACTGTGGTGGAAAATACTGCAAGGTATATAGTGTGTGATGTCGTGGTGTATTTGTTTTGGCAATAAAGTTTCCGTGTAAGAAACAATGACAAAGCTTACTTTCGGTACGGCCCTCGAGCATATTCAGTAAACGTACCTGTTCCACACCATTTCGACGAAAGTATTGAAAGGGTCCTGTAGCCACATTTCATTAGTCCGGTAGCCCATTTTCACTAGCATTGCTCTTTCATTTCCTTGTTTCTCTTTTCTCATAACTCTCATAGTGGTGTGATTGAATGAATGTGGTTGTGTGTCACGTTGCTAGACGGTGGCGTAGTCTGCTGCAGAAAGTCTGCGATACAGATTCAGCAGCAGTTGTACAGAATAGCCAACTATCGTAGTGGTCAAGTAGGCAAAGAGGTTTGCGCTACTTGCGAGAAATCCACCTGCGTTAGGTTGGAGGTGGAAATGGCATTTTTGGGTTTTCCGGGCCACGCGGAGCGTCGAAGAGGCTGGAGAAGAAAAAGGGAGGCAGTCTGCCGCCGGTACCAGAAGCGTCCACAGCTGTGCTCCAGTCGAAGAAGGGGGAGCTAGACTGACCGCGTGGCGCGTTGTTACTTGGCGAGAGGAGATCTGTTAGCTTTTGGTATCGCTTTTCAAGCCTGAAAGATTGCTTTCCTTGTCGCAGCAAGGAATGCAAAAGTTTGGCAGATTTTTCTTTTAGTAAATTTCTGTAGCAGACTTGGATCCGCCGGAAGAGCGCCACGGAAAGGTGTCAATAAGAAGTGAGCACTCGTTTCTGTATGAATGTCTGTTTGCCTTCAGCTGTGCCTGTATAAGCTTTCATTTTTCTAAATTTTAATAGCTTTTCCTTCACGTAAATTTTCCTTGCTTTATGTATCTTTCGTCCGTGGGGAGCCAACCATGTGGTTGAACATTAGAGTTTGTTCGGCTACCGTTATCACTAACTGTCCCATCTCATGTTTGTTTTAAAGAATGTTAACCGTTCATGATTGTGTGATGTGATATTATTGCAACTTGACCACGATACCTAGAAACTGCGTCTCCACAAACCACGTGGGCACGCGGGTGTACTGCGAAACGTGTACCATTTCACGAGTTATTGCAATCAGCTATCAGGCAACAGCAGTTGTATGAATGATTCACACCAATGATTTTACGTGTAGATTATAACGGTGAATGTATCGATGCTTTTCTTTAATGTTTTAGGAATTAATGTTATCAGGAATTGTGTACACGCCTTACATCCATATCTTAGAAAGAAATGATTTTATCCACAGTTTTCTCTTGTATTCCGAGGTTACGTTTATGCACCCAAGCAACACACCTCGTAGCTTTCCCGTTAGCACATCCCACGCCTTTCCTTACGCATAGGTCCAGTGATTAGTTTCTGTGGTGTCACCGCCAGACACCACACTTGCTAGGTGGTAGCTTAAATCGGCCGCGGTCCATTTAGTACATGTCGGACCCGCGTGTCGCCACTGTGTGATCGCAGACCGAGCGCCACCACAAGGCAGGTCGCGAGATACGGACGAGCACTCGCCCCAGTTGTACGACGACACTGCTAGCGACTACACTCACGAAGCCTTTCTCTCATTTGCCGAGAGACAGTTAGAATAGCCTTCAGCTAAGTCCATGGCTACGACCTAGCAAGGCGCCATTAGCCTTACATAGTTTGATAGCTATCGTATGAAATGTCTCATTCAGAATGCTGTAAACAACAAGGATAAATAAAAGATAAGTATTCGAGGAGCTGCATACTTTTCTTATTAGAATTCAATACTTACCCTGTTCCAGACTTGACGCCAGTCGGCGTGTGTGTACGCGTGCCTTTCGGCTCCCTTCTCAGTGTGGCGTAGCTAGCTTGTTACGCCACAACAGTTTCCCCTTCTGTTTTGAAACAAATGTTTTAGATTAAGTCTTATTTTCAGGTGTGTTGCTGGGAGCTGATCTTATGCGCAGTGTTCATGCATTTTCTATTTTATTTTAAATGTTTGATTCTCGTGAACAGTGCCCGGGCAGTAAGATTAATTACATCGCATCCCCTATGAGCGATATCACAATGTATTCATTTTTATGAGTTTTTGGTCTGTGATCCAATTAATTTATTTTCCGACTCGGCCAAACCTTTGATTAGTTGTATGGTTAGAGTCGGTGGCGACCCTAATCTTAACGTAATAACCCGTTGAAATAGGTTAGTTACAGTATCGTTCAAATGATCAACGCGACATGAAAGTAACTAACTAACCTGCCCTTGGACAGCAAGTGCAGTGGCGACTCCGGAAGGAAGAAGAAGCAGACGGTGTACACCGTCGGGACGGCAACACCGACGACGCAGACTGTGAAGTAGGAAGACGCGGCGCCGACGAGGTACGCCAGCAGGATGCCGCCGTTGAACATGAGCGCGAAGAAGGTGCCCAGCGCACCGCGCACGTGCGCCTGCGCGGCCCCCGCCACGTAATTGGTGGAGACGACGGCGCCACCACCGGTGGCCAGACCAAGCAGGATGCGACCTGCCAACAGCACGGCGAAAGAACGCGCCACCAGCACGATAACGCCCGACAGGGCGGAGAAGATACCCACGATGTACCCGGTCGGTTTGAAGCCCCAACGATGGATCGACAGGCTGCACGCCGTAGGCCCGAAAATCGATAACACCATCGACAGGGACGCGAGCCACGAAGCGTCGTACTTCGTCAGGGGCTTGTCGAGTGGATTCGTGCCATCGATCGTGCTGTTGCTCTCTAGCACAGGCATGGCCACTGCTGTCCATCCCACAGTGAATCCGATGTGTAGCGAAATGATATTTGCTGAAATAAGAGGATGATACACCATCTGAATATGCTTATTTCAATAAATAAATCATAAATATTGTCCACACTATGGGAAGATTTTACTTTATCACTAGCGAAAAATGTGACTTGATGAATCTTCCATTAGATATACATAAACAAATTAACTTCAACATGCACAAAGCTTTCGTATATAACAGAAACTAGAAACTGCAACAAAAGAGAAATATAAATACAAGACTTTAGGAATATACGAACTGTTACGTAACCCTATCTGCAACTCTTGACATCCTGGGATTACTGCATGAAATATTGATATCAGGTACAGTAGCCGGGCGATCTGAGGCGTCTTGTCACGGTCCGCGCGGTTCCTCCCGTCGGAGGTTCGAGTCCTCCCTGGGGCATGGATGTGTGTGTCGTCCTTAGTAAATTAGTTTAAGTTAGATGAAATAATGTGTAAGCTTAGGGACCGATGACCTCAGCAGTTTGGTCCCATAAGTCCTTACCATAAATTTCCAAAATACCCACTAAATACATGCTGTAACACCTGTTTTCGACCTATTTTGTATCTGTATCGATATTTCTCTGTCAATTTGTATTGTTCTTATGTAGAGTGGTGTATTTATTATGGAAATTCCCTGACTATGTATACATATTTCAGTTATGTGAACTTTTGAACGATGTTGTTTAAATTATGCCTGTGGATCTAAATAACTACTGGAATGATTGTTATATAAGGTACTGTATATGACTTGGCCCATAGTTAGGGAACGTAGGGTTGCATGTAGAAGGTGTGGGGAAGCCCGGCAGCTACGGACGTAGCCTGGTGGAGTGGAAAAGGTGTGGTTGGCGCGCAAGTGGCAACTCGTCCTTTGTGATAGGTAAGGAGTCTGGGCTGAGCAGTGCTGTGGTTAACACCTCGCTAGCAGTAGCGGATCATTGTGGATCATATTCTTGGAGTTTTGAGGACAGAAGAGCTTAAGATCAGTATGGATGGTTCCATATTTAGGAAGAGCTTTCTGCATGTCGACGGAAAACTTAAATCCAGGAACTTTAAAACATTATTTTATGTGCACAATACTACCGTACAATTTTTGCACAACATTAAAAACAACACTTCATTTTTGGAAAAGACTGGAATATAAAAAGAAGGAAAAAGAAACTACTATGAAATAGTGGAAATTGAGAAACATATGTCCACATTCCGAAAATTAGTACTCTTACCCGCCATTTCCAACTCCAGATACTACTAATAAGTCCATCTAGACTATTTTGTAAATTACTGCTACTACTAACATGTCACATTTTCTTCTTTATTTCATTTATTGTAGCTTCTCTTGCCCTATTAATATTTTATTTTGTTTACAGCTTTTTTATTTATCATTTACTCTCTTCTGGTAATTTCGGTCTTTTTACGGACAAGTTTATTTTATTTTGTCACCAAATTTTTACCAGTTACTGTTCAGCGAATTTACCCTGTCAGAACAATTGTGATTTCTCATGTAGGTCAAGATTTTATGTCACACATTTTATCCATCATAAATATTTTGCTGAAGTAATCTCTCCAGTTTTATTCCTAAATCAAACACCATTAATTGTTATCTTTGCAACTAACTGAGATGCTCTGTAGTTTCACTATTTTAAAATCTTTAATCTCACTAAAATGTAACAGGCACAAGTTTAAATCTTTATACCTGACGATGGTGTAACAACCGAAAACTAGTTTGTAAAATAATAAACATTGTAGCATATTACACCATTGGCGTTTCTTCTCATTTATAATCTATAAAACAGTCTATCAGGATCTGGTGGAACAGTCGTTAAATGTTTATGTTTACACTATTAGGAATTTAAAGCAGCTTTAGTTCTACAGCAGTAGTCTCAATAATTTATTTGTTACAAAAATATTGGTACAGATTTAAAAGTGAGTTAGATTATTAATGTCACTTACAATTGATTGCCTAGTATTTAAAGTTGAACTAAATAATCCTTCGGTTGAGCGAGTTTCAACGCTTCTATGAGTGCCCTCATCAGAAATTAAATATTTAAAGTGGCATGTCACGTATAAAATAAATATCAGGCCAGAAACGCTTTAGTCACCAAAAATTTTGAAAAGAATACATGAAAAGCGAGCCCCTGTGGGCTGCTCATACTTATAAAGCCACAGGTAGCCACAGACTAGTATTTACTACAAGTGGAACTTGGGATATGCCAAACAGCAGGATGCTGTATAGTGCCACCGCGCAACCGAGCAAACTAAATTATTCAGGTGCGGCACAGCCACAACACTGGTGCTTATTCATAATAGTTCCATGTGTGGCTAACGTCCGTTATAACACGTACATAATGAACCTTCCTGGAAGAGTAGAACTGTGTGCCGGACCGAGACTCGAACTCGGGACCTATGCATTTCGCGGGCACGTGCTCTACCATTTGAGCTACCGAAGCACGACTCACGACCCATCGTCACAGCTTCAATTCTACCAGTACCTTGTCTCCTACCTTCAAAACTTTACAGAAGCTCTTCTGCGAACCTTGCAGAACTAGCTCTCCTGGAAGAAAGGATATTGGGGAGACATGGTTTGGCCTCAGCCGGGGGGGGGGGTGTTTCCAGACTGAGATTTTCATTCTGGAGCGGAGTGGGCGCTGATATGAAACTTCCTGGCAGAGTAGAACTGTTTGCAAGGTTCGCAGAAGAGCTTCTGTGAAGTTTGGAAGGTAGGATTGATGCTGTGAGGACAGGTCTTGAGTCGTGCTTATGTAGCTCAGATGGTAGAGCACGTGCCCGACAAAGGCATAGATCCTGAGTTCGTGTCTGGTCCGGCACACAGTTTTAATCTCCCAGGAAGTTTCATATCAGAGCATACTCCGCTGCAGAGTGAAAAATCTCAGTCTGGATACGCACGTAATATCTGTCTCCTATCATGAAAACACAGTACGTTTTCGATATGTCGAGCCTTGTTATGTAGGATGAAAGGACCACAGCCGATAGGAATATTAAAATTTTCAACACTACCGTCAGCTGTAATTACGTTACCATTTTATTGGAAATAGGAAATTTGGGATAAGTTCTTATGGGACCAAACAGCTTACGCACTACTTAATCTGACTTTGACTAACTTATGCTAAGGACAACATGAATACCCATGCCCGAGGGAGGACTCGAACCTCCGACAGGGGGAGCCGCGCGAACTGTAACAGGGTGCCTCAGACCGCGCGACTACCCCGCGCGGCTACCATTTCAATGGCAGCCTTACAATACACTTATCAAGCTAACGTATAGATCTTTTTAAACAACGGGTAAGTATGAATTACATATTTTAATTCTATGTCAGTTTTGCTTTTGATGTCACACTATTGATACTGTAGTTGATCTTATATTACTTTTAGGACCTGATGATGGCGAAGTGTATCGCGAAATCCGTTGCAAATAAATTGATAATGAAATTACAGCTGACGGAAGTGTTGAAAATTATTGGATGCCGTTATTGTGCGTAGGCTTATTGCAACAGACAATCCATCCCGGCATCGCACCAACGGAGTGATGAACTTGCTCCCTGCCTGAAACCTAATCAAAGAAAGAGTGCAAAATATGACGCTAGCGAACAGACTGAAACACGCTTTCAGAACTGTTTTAGTGCAGTAATTATAATTACTTCAGGAAAAGCCTTTCTGTCGCTGATTAAAAATATTACTAGATTTATTAGTGGTTGTCTCTATCGATAACACGTAACTACAGCCCTTCAGAATAGTTAATTAAAGTCCTGTTTTACAAGCCTTTTACTTTGCTATTTTACAGTTGGTTCTCCACAGAGGCAGCTTACAGCGGACACTCAAACAGTACGTCACGAGGAGATTTACGTCATGTGGAGATTCTTCTGGTGTCTCAAACCCACGCCATAGTGTACCGGGCACTACTGTAAAGATACGATCAGTACGAGACTAGCGGTAGTTGTACCTCGGTTTCGAGTGCTAATGTTCAGTACGATAACAATGCCCGCCTTACCTGGTGGGTCCGCAGCTCGTGGTCGTGCGGTAGCGTTCTCGCTTCCCACGCCCGGGTTCCCGGGTTCCATTCCCAGCGAGGTCAGGGATTTTCTCTGCCTCGTGATGACTGGGTGTTGTGTGATGTCCTTAAGTTAGTTAGGTTTAAGTAGTTCTAAGTTCTAGGGGACTGATGACCGTAGATGTTAAGTCCCATAGTGTTCAGAGCATTTTAACTGGTGGCGGTCGGCAATACATAACGTTTATATTTATTCTAAGCTTTCAACTAGATAATCTGATTCTTTAAAGTTTACACGTGTAGCAGACTCATTGAACAACGAAATAAAATAGTCTGAATATCCGCTCTGAAATTCTAGCCATTCAGATAAGCTTACGAAAAGCTGAACTTTATATTTTAATCACTGTTTTAGATTATAATCATTTTCTTAAATAATTCAGTAGTTAAGATACGTAAATGATTGACACGTATAGTTAATATCACAATATCTATTTCTTTCATTCACTAGAAACTCACATTACCTTAGCATGCATTTAGCATAGCTACATTTATAGTGATAAATTAAACTTTTGCTTGAAATGTGTTTCAAGGCATATTTTAAGTAATCGACTCATTACGCTCTAATCGCGAAGTAACGCTTAATCAAAATCGTAGAAGTGACGGTCTTAACATGGCAGTTGTGTGTTTTATATTTTCTAATACCGAGCAGAACGAAAATGACTACAGCGATGTTTGAACTACGCGCACAAGCGTCTCTGGAACTTGCGGAAAAAAATTACTCGAAACAAAATGATATGATATACTTAGCAAATTATTTCCCTAGTTCAGTGAAAGTGTTTTAGCTTTATTTCCAGCTCTGATGTTCTCCGTCGAGTGGGGAGAGTATCTATAGCTGCTAGCACTCCTATAAAATTACATTTATTGCTCCTGAATTGTTGAATACTTCCTGACCTATTATTTTCAGAACGTTCTTTTTAACCCACTACCGCTATGAATATACGGCAACAAAACCACGTGATACACGAGTCTACTGTTTTCTAATCAAGTAGAGGTAGACTTCACAAGACCTACATACACAAAACATCATGGTGCTTTTTTCGAACTGGCCGCTGTCAAGTAATGATTTGTTTTGTTGAAACGGAATGTCAAGTAGATGTATGTTATTTGAAATAGCACTCGCTATCAGATGTGAATATATCACTGTTTCGACCGAACGGTATTTTATACTCGACTTGTATCGACCAGTTTACTATACCTATATCTACACTTCACAACTTACCACCTGGCATGTGCAAGGAGCCATTTCTTATACATCATCATCTGACCCCGTTACTAAACGCTGAAATGTCTGTTGGATGTTCTACAGACCTAGGAACCATCTGAAGAGTTTTCTTCTTTGATCTCAAACACATCGTACGCACTTGTCATATCACGATCAACTAGCTTCCCATTAAAGGCAACAAAGCAGGCATCAAACAAATACAACATCAAAGATATTACTGATGAACAATATTATTACTGTGTTCAGGTTTCATGTCAGTTTAAAAGTGTGTCATGGATTCCTGTTTGTTAGAGACGCACAACATAGAGTCCCCATACAGCGAAAGTATTCACTCAGTGTTCTTGTTGTTTTTCAGATATCCTAGCAGTTCCCTGATCCATTTTTACTATGTGCGTTTGTCTCTAACAAGGAGAGGATCTCTGATATGGCCAACCGATTCGGCTCGTATTTGCAAGGTAGCTTGTGTACAGATTAAAATGAAATACTCTGATATTTTGGCACAACAACCATCCGTTTTTAGGGTTCAATACTTCAGTCTGTACAAACAGAATCGCTTTTTATAGGATAACTTTTTTTGTCCTTCTGACTGTCTGTCCCACTATTAAAAGTCCTTTTTTCAGGAACGGGTAGGCGTAGCAAACTGACATTTATGCCACATAGTGAGGTCTATGATCCCTTGACGGTGTTAAACTTTGAAGCTTCTAAGCCAATACACTCAAAAGATGCGTCCATTTATGTCACTTATTTTAATACTAACAACTCACTTATCAAAACCTATAGAATACTTTTCGTTGGCCTATAATTATGAAATTTAGCAAGAAGCAAGATTTCACAGTACAAGTAAAGGAAAACGTCCGAAAATTGTTACTTTGTATTTTATATTACACGAAAAAATATTTCTTTTTTCATTAATTATCTGACGTCAAACTTAAAATTAAAACAATCAGTAGTTCAGCATTCAGGCTGACGGGTTCGGGATGGTAAAAGTCAAACAACAGGCAGGGAATGGTTTTATTGCTCACATGACGCGTTTCGGATCTGATCCTTCATTAGATGCGGTTTCCGCAGAAACAGATCCACATTAGATCACTTACTCACCCTAAGACAAGTAACTGAGAAGCCGTGGGAATTCAATGTAGATGTCCACATATTATTCGTAGATTTTAAAAAGGCCTATGATAGCATACACCGACAGACACTCCTAAATATAATGAAGGAATTTAAAATACCATCAAAATTAATCAGATTAGTTAAAATGTGTATAGATGAAACTTTATGTCGCATAAAGACATCGGTAGGAAAAACAGAAGATTTTACGGTGTACACTGGACTGAGATAAGCGGATGACATTTCATCTATTTTATTTAACCTTGTCAAAAAGAGAAGATCGATAGAGAATTTTCTAAAACCAGTCCACAAGGGATCCAGCTACAGGATGTGAACATTAGAAGACTTACCTATGCAGATGATGTAGAGCTAATAAGTAGTTCCAAAAGAGAATTAATCAGAATAATGCAAAATTACTACAAAATTGCTGAGAAAACGGGATTACATGTTAATGAAGAAAAGACAGAATACCTGCCCATAAGTAAGAAAACGAGAAAATATGCACCTCTGACAGTAGACGGATTCAATTTCAAGACTGTTGACCACTTCAAGTACCTAGAAAGTCTTTTTAGTAATAACAACAGAAGAGATATAGAAATACATGCCCGCTTATCAACAGCAAACAAGACACTTTTTAGTGTAATCAAAATTCTAAGAAAAAGATCACTTAGCCTTAACTTCAAAATCCGCTTATATCAATCGACCATTATACCTGTGTTGTTATATGTATGTGAAACAGTAATATTTAGAAAGAAAGATGAAGAAAAACTGTTAATATTAAGAAAATTAATATTAAGAAAAGTACTAAGGAAAATTTTTGGACCTGTATAGGATGAAAAAACATGGAATGGAGAATAAGAAGAAATGAAGAATTAAGAGGGCTGTACAAACACCGTAACATCGTCGAAGTGCTCAAGAGGAGAGTGTTGTATTAGGCAGACCATACAGCAAGAATGACAGAGAATAGACTACCTAGAACGGCATTCAGCAGAACAATAGATGGAACGAGAGGGAGAGGGAGACCCAGAATCAGATGGCGGGATAACATTCGGGAGGACACAACTAGGATGAACAGCAACAGCAACTGGACAAACAGCGCATTGCAGAAGTGGAAGAGGCTCATAGAGCAGGCGTATGGTCGATAAGGCCCTTGCCACATGTAAAGTCAAAGGTTAAAGTCCATTAGATAGCGAGGAGCGATTACTGCACCTAGACACGGCACTTCAAGTTGTATTTGAAACAGACATTCGAAGATTAGGCTGCAATTACAGCACGTAGATACGACGTTTCACAAACAACTTGAAAAGCCATACCCACGTGCCATAATCGCTTCCGAATATCTGTCAGTGGATAAATAACGAAACTCGTCATATGGCCAAAAAAGTCATTCCTTGCCTGATGTTTGGCTTTTACTATTGCGATCCGTCAACTGAATGGAGATCTACTGATTATTACAATGATGATCACCTGTCTCCGACGTGACTTTATGTCTCATTTATATTATTAGAATTAGAACATTCTCGAAAGTTTGGAATCACTGGGACTGCTAATCTGCCAGTAGCAATGTCGATAACAGGTAAAAATGATCGAGATTCTCGATTCCAGGGCAGTATGAACTATCTATATACATAATAAAGTTTGTGCGGAACCCTCAGTGTACGACTCATCGTCACAGCTAACCAATTTCATTGAGAATACTGCCCCTAAAGTTCACGACGCGCAGCCTACTTAGAATTGACGGGATCGCTAGATAATTGATAACAGAGCATTTTTCATCAATATCTACGGTTTCAACAAACGCATATTTTCCTACAACTAGAGGAAAGAAACTTTTCCGACTGCCACTTATGTCACCAAAACGTTTGCGCTGCTGAATGAAAGAGCCGCTGGCGTAGCGAACAAGACATTTGTCTTGGAAGCAGAGAACTCGCAGCTGGTTTCGCAGTATATTTTGATTTTGCTTTGAATGTGGTAGTAATTGAAAGGTTGATATGGTTGAAAAATCAGTTGTAGATAATAACGAAGTAGATAAATAAATTTCTCTAACGACTTTTGTAATGAAATTAAATTTTAGGCCTCGTTGTACGAAAACAATTCCGGGTAAAATTTCTGTGGTTGAAAGATCAGTAACATGTAATAACAAAGTAGGCAAATAAATTTCTCAAACGACTTTTGTAATTAAATTAAATTTCAGGCCTCTTTGTAAGAAAACAATTTCGAGCAAAATTTCTGCGAAGACGAACAACGGCGCACGTTATCGCATAAGGAAGAAACAGTAACCCGTGTCGCTGCCTTTAGTATACCTGAATTAACGCATTCGTAGACGGCGCAAATATTCCATCACAGCATCTGAAAAGTTGTTACCTAAATTTTGCCAGCGCTCATAAGAAACTAGTGACTAATTTGGTCCTCGGGGTATAGAAGACGTCAGTCATTTAACTGATTCGTTAAAAAATGTTTACTTCACTTGATCCAAATCAGAGAAAATAGAAGGATTGGATTTACAAAAAATATCTTAAGAAAATTTTAAAACCATACGTTGCTGATAACAATTGTTGTCTCATATTTCCTTATGGGATAAGTAAACTAACACTCTATTGTATGGTAGCATGTTTATAAATGATTACGGTCAGCCGACTTGCACGGTAGAAGTAATACCGCCAAACTGCGTATCTGTGTGCTAGCCATGTGATTTATCTTCATGTTGAAAACTTTATTTCGAAGTTTAAAACATGCTGTCTGATACCGGGAACACATCGAAATTCCACAAGAGAGCGGATGCAGCAACAAATCACAGCATAATTCATGATCAACTTACAGCAACTTTTCAACTTTTCAGACAACGTTATCGTATGCGTGGTATGGATTAAAACTAATTTCCGAAAAAGAAATATTTTTAAATGAACATCAACTTTGTTTTCCTCTGAATCTTCGAAATGGATAATGTAGTTGCACAAAGACTGCATTCGTCAGATGTTCATAGTGCTGTGAATATACTTTCTTCGAATGTTTATATGACAAGTACCATCCATCTAGCTGTTCGAATGAATTTGAGGGCATGAAACTATGTGAGAGAGCCGTTGTAAAGCGCCCAGAATTAAATTTTTAATTCTTTACTAATCATGCTGTAGGAGAAATTCATTTACCTACCATATTATTATTCCGTATTGCTTTACCTATCTTACTAACACTTCTATGTGTACCAATAACGGAAGAAAACATAAATAAATAAAAACGTGCAGAATGCAACTGGAAACCGAACACAAGTTCTCCGTTCCGCAGCCAGATGCCTTCGCTCCTACGCCAGTGGCGCTTTAGCTTAGCAGCACTTGCCTTATAGGCACAAAAGCAGTAGTCAAAAAAGTTCCTTTCCTCGATTTCTAAGAAAATACGCGTTTGCAGACCTCATATACGTATATGAAAACTACTCAATTTTCTGTCATCTATCGACCCTGTCAATTCTGAGTTAATTTCAGAGGCAGCTTATTCTAAAACGGGGCATTTTTGAGCCTAAATAACTTGGGCATTTATTTTAGAGCGTAAGCGAACTGCTAAATATGAGCCACTAATTACAGGTGTCCGAAGCATTTCTAAACTAAAAATGAATAGGACCAATCAGAACTGCAATAATCTTTTTATATACACACACACAAAAGAAAAAGTTTTGCATCACGCCGCTTCCCAGAACTCCTGAAGATAGTCGTTGACTGTGGATATTGTATCACAGACCCAGTACCTTTGACTGTTCAGAGATGTCACTAAACTCGCCCAAAGATGTAAGCAACCATGCATGAGCAAAGCCTATTAGACGGAGGGGTCCGACAGCCGATCAGTTCCAGTCATTCCACCAGGAAGGGAGTGCACAGTTCGTATTGTCTGTAGTTCAACCATGCCTAGGCTTAATACCGCGGTTCCATCGCGTCAGCATTGTTAGTTTGCGCCTGGAATTGCTCTCAACAAGGGAAGTCTCCAGGCGTCTCGGAGTGAACCAAAGCAGTGGAGAAGACACAGAGAGACAGGAGCTGTCGATGACATGCCTCGCTCAGGCCGCCCAAGAGCTAGTACTGCAGTGGATGACCGCTACCTACGGATTACGACTCGGAGAAATACTGACAGTAACTCCACCATGCTGAATAAATGCTCTTCGTGCAGCCACAGAACGTCGTGTTACGACTCAAACTGTGCGCAATAGACTGTATGATGTGCAACTACATTCCCGGCGTCCATGGCGAGATCCGACTTTGCAACCATGACGCCATGCAGCGCGGTACAGATGGAACCAACAACATGCCGAATGGACCGCCCGCGACTGCCATCACGTTCTCTTCACCGACGAGTGTCGCATATGTCTTCACCCAGGCAGTCGTCGGAGACGTGTTTGGAGCCAACCTGGTCAGGCTGAACGTCTTAGACACACTGTCACCGAGCGAGGTGGCGCAGTGGTTAGCACACTGGACTCGCATTCGGAAGGACGACGGTTCAATCCCGCGTCCGGCCATCCTGATTTAGGTTTTCCGTGATTTCCCTAAATCGCTCCAGGCAAATGCCGGGATGGTTCCTTTGAAAGGGCCCGGCCGACTTCCTTCCCCATCCTTCCCTAACCCTATGAGACCGATAACCTCGCTGTTTGGTCTCTTCCCCCAAACAACCAACCAACCAACCAACACACTGTCCAGCGAGTGCTGCAAGGTGGAGGTTCCCTGCTGTTTTGGCGTGGCATTACGTGGGGCCGACGTACGCCGCTGATGGTCATAGACGGCGCCGTAACGGCTGGACGATACGTGAACGCCATCATCCGACCGATAGTGCAACCATATCGGCAGCATATTTTCAAGGCATTCGTCTTCATGGACAACAATTCGCGCCCCAATCGTGCACATCTTGTGAATGACTTCCTACAGGGTAACGACGTCGCTCGACTAGGGTGGCCAGCATGTTCTCCAGACATGAACCCTACTGAACATGAGTGGGATAGAATGAGATTTTCACTCTGCAGCGGAGTGTGCGCTGATATGAAACTTCCTGGCAGATTAAACATGTGTGCCCGTCCGAGACTCGAACTCGGGACCTGCGCCTTTCGCGGGCAAGTGCTCTACCATCTGAGCTACCGAAGCACGACTCACGCTCGGTACTCACAGCTTTAATTCTGCCAGTATCTCTCCTCCTACCTTCCAAACTTTACAGAAGTTCTCCTGCGAAACTTGGAGAACTAGCACTCCTGAAAGAAAGGATACTGCGGAGACATGTCTTAGGCACACCCTGGGGGATGTTTCCAGAATGAGATTTTCACTCTGCAGCGGAGTGTGCGCTGATATGAAACTTCCTGGCAGATTAAAACTGTGTGCCCGACCGAGACTCGAACTCGGGACCTGTGCCTTTCGCAGGCAAGTGCTCTACTATCTGAGCTAAAGCTTGGAAGGTAGGAGACGAGATACTGGCAGAAGTAAAGCTGTGAGTACCGGGCGTGAGTCGTGCTTCGGTAGCTCAGATGGTAGAACACTTGCCTGTGAAAGGCAAAGGTCCCGAGTTTGAGTCTCGGTCGGGCACACAGTTTTAATCTGCCGGGAAGTTTCATGAGTGGGATAAGTTGAAAGGGGCTGTTTGTGGACGACGTGACCCACCAACCACTCTGAGGGATCTACGCCGAATCGCAGTTGAGGAGTGGGACAATCTGGACCAATAGTGCCTTGATGAACTTGTGGATAGTATGCCACGACGAATACAGGCATGCATCAATGCAAGAGGACGTGCTACTGGATATTAGAGGTACTGATGTGTACAGAAATCTGGACCACCACTTCTGAAGGTCTCGCTGTATGGTGGTACAACATGCGATGTGTTTCATGAGCAACAAAAAGGGCGGAAATGATGTTTATGTCGATCTCTGTTCCAATTTGCTGTACAGGTTCCAGAACTCTCGGAACCGAGGTGGTGCAAAACTTTTATTGATGTGTGTATAAGGTTATTGGTTTCGGTCTGTTTTGGCATGACGGTAGATGGAGGCTGTGAGCGGATCAGACGCTACACATCCACGAACGGTACAAGCCTCAAATTTACAAACGAATCTCAGCCCCCGACCGCTTCATCGGTCTGCTCCGGAAACGTGATGCAGAGTTAATGTGGAACACCATCTATCTGATCGTCACTGGCTTCGCGCGCTCTTCAGCGATGGCTTCTCAAGACGAGAGGAACGTCTGCTTCTCGTTCAGGTAGTTAGCCACTTACTGTCATGAGGCTTCGTGCAATTCTTCCAACTCTTTCACCAAGAAAATACGTTTGAAAATGTCACAAATAGAAAATGAAACAAGCGAAAGAAATCTTCTTGATTCTAACCGTACATATATCTCAATTTGGTGTCTTTCATCGCACACATCTTCTGTGTGATATTTATTGTTTGCCTAAAAAACCAACGAAAAAGTTAGCACAGAAAGTAGGTCGGAAAATCAGTTACAATAGCACTGAAAGATTGCCATGTTTGGTGAAATATTTTTATAGGGTCGTGCTCCACAGCTTTCGTATGTTTAGTGAAAGTCATGTTTGTATAAACTTGTGTCTAGTGTATAAACTTTATTCTGAGATTGTTAAGCAGCTGATGGTGTATAAAGAAATGTCTTTCATTAAATATCGAATGGAATTACTAAAAATTAAAAATGAAATCATAGACGCAATTGAAACCATTGACTCGACTTGTCAGCGCTGTTGGTAAAATAAATAGCAAACCTGGAGGTTATTCATCGATAAATGAAGAGATGCATATACATTTTAAGAACGTGGTGCCTCTCAAAGCTCATAAATATTTGGAAAACGCCATGATTCAACGCCAACAGTTGGTACCATCAGGTATCATAAAATATCGACAACGGTTTAGAACGCGAAATAAAATCAACGGCGTCAAAAATTTGAAATTATTGACGGATTATGAGTCATACATTTTTGGTGCCTATGATTATATAGGCTCTGACCCGCCACGGTAGCCGAGAGTGCTAATGCGCTGCTTCCTGGACTCGGGTAGGCGCGACGGCCCTTGATCGAATCCGCCCAGTGGCTTAACGACGAGTGTCGGTCTGCCGTCAGCCTGGATATGGTTTTTAGGCGGTTTCCACATCCCACTATGTGAATACCATTCTGGTCCCCGCGTTGCGCCTCAGTTACACGGCTCACAGACATTTGAACATGTTCGTACTATTTCATGATTTATACTTGATGCAGACAGCTGGGGTACACTGTTTCCGTCCCGTGGGGTTCGGAGTGGCGACAGGAAGGGCATCCGGCCACCCTTTGCCACTAACATTGCCACATCAGTACTAACACGGCCCACCCTGCCTCACGCGGAACTAAGGCCCACAGAAAAGAGAGAGAGAGTGAGTGATTATACACGGCTCTGCAAAACTTAAGGATGAAGAAATTGGATACAAATCATAATGGCGACGGTAATGAAAATGAAATGGAAATGGCCACGAAATGGAACCAGATGAATAGATGGTTGAGCGTATTCCAAAAACTAACGAAAAGTAGAGACGATGCAAGACATAAGAATACATGCAGAAATAATGTTTCCTATAATGGGACATCATAATATGTGATAAAAATATATGAATGTGTTTGAAATTATAGCTAGAGATGCTTTTTTATTACCGGTGTTGATGATTGATTTTTAGATATCCCAAAAAGTAGAAAACCAGATTTATTTGAAGAATTAGAAATTTACGCTCGTAAAAGTTCCAGACCTTATACTTAACGATTAGAGCAGCGCCATTTTGGTGAGCGATACTTTGTCAAAATTTTCCATGATATTCTGGGATTGCTGTCGTTGTTACATTTTAGAGTTTTGGTTGTCTTGTGCCTTGGCTGGACGTTTAGTGGTCTGTGTCACAGTCCTTCCGCTTCGGCCTGCTCATATGTGTAGATCGTGGACACCGTTTTGCTTGCCCGTCGAGAGGTGACTTCTTACCTGTTTTGCAGATTTGCCTACTGCTTGTCTATTTTATTGCCCACACATTTATTCTTTTACTTTGTACTTGACTGCAAATGTGTACTATCCTACTTACAAGTTGCTAGTACCTACACTCATGCTCATAAATTAAGGATAATACTGATACACGGGGAAACAACGCTCTGGTGGGCGGTTTGCGGGCTTAAATCACCTCGGGGTATGACAATGCGGTGCACGTGACCTGCGGTCATCGCACGGTGGCGCTGACAGCAGTCCACATACGCAGAGGTATGTTGGTGCATGTCAGAGTACGGTGCAGCGAGTAAGTGTGCAGACGTTTTCAGACGTGCTAATGGTGACTCTGTGTTGAAAATGGCTCAAAGGACATACTGATGACGTTATGAGGAGTAGAATAGTAGAATACTAGGACGACTGGAGGCTGGTCAAACACAGCAGGATGTAGCACGGGCCCCCGTGTGCCACAAAGTGTGGTCTCAAGTTTATGGCAACGATTCCACCAGACAGGAAACGTGTCCAGGCGCTACTGTACGGGACGTCCACAGTGTACAACTCCACAAGAAGACCGATATCTCACCGTCATTGCCCGCAGACGGCCACGGAGTACTGCAGGTAGCCTTGCTCGGGACCTTACCGCAGCCACTGGAACAGTTGTCTCCAGACACACAGTTTACAGACAACTGAACAGACATGGTTTATTCGCCCGGAGACCTGCAAGGTATATTCCACTGACCCCTGGTAACAGGAGAGCTCGTAAAGCCTGGAGTCAAGAACACAGTACATGGTCATTGGAACAGTGGTCTCAGGTTATGTCTATGGACGAGTCCAGGTAGAGTCTGAACAGTGATTCTCGCCGGGTTTTCATCTGGCGTGAACCAGGAACCAGGTAGCAACCCCTTAATGTCCTTGAAAGGGACCTATATGGAAGTCGTGGTTTGATGGTGTGGGGTGGGATTATGATACGTGCGCGTATACCCCTGCATGTCTTTGACAGAAGAATTGTAACAGGTCAGGCGTATCGGGACATCATTTTGCAACAGTATGTCCGCCTTTACAGGGGTGCAGTGGGTCCCAACTTCCTCCTGATGGATGATAACGGACGGCCCCACCGAGCTGCCATCGTGGAGGAGTACCTCGACACAGAAATCTGTGGAATGGAGTGGCCTGCCTGTTCTCCAGACCTAAACCCCATCGAGCACATCTGGGATGTTCTCGGTCGACGTATCGCTAACACCTTGTTATCAGATGTTAATTATTTTATCTCTATGTAATTCTTTTTATATTTTATATTTCGTGATTTATACTTCTCTGTTACTCACTGCTATTCGTGTAAACGTGTTTTCTTACGCGCCACCTACCGGATTGTGAGCCTTTCCTTGTGGACCTATGCGAGCACTGACAGCTGTCAGTTTGCCTACAACTTTAAACGATCCATTTAATAATGTACTTGCGTGTGTACTTACACAAAGTGTTAATATGATTGACAAGTTACTACTGTAACGACGTTGTTTGCGAAGTGCTGTCTACTAACGCTGGATGTTTTGTTTCTTTGTATATTTCTCTTATACAGGGTGTTAGAAACGGTCTGAAAAGCTTGTGAGGATAGTTTGTCTGAGAAATAGTAATTAAGAAAAAATTCGATACATTGCGCCGTTTCTAATTTAATTAGCATTGACATTAACCGATCAAGTAGCTGTGCACGGAAACTGAAGCACTTGCGCACTAAAAGACCGACCTCGTCTGTTGACTGACAGACCGCCGACAGTTCAAGACGGTCGTAATGTGTAATAGGCAGACATCTATCCAGACCATCACACAGGAATTCCAATCTGCACCAGGATCCACTGCAAGTACTAGGACAGTTAGGTGGGAGGTTCTGAGAAGACTTGGATTTCATGGTCGAGCGGCTGCTCGCAAGCCAAACATCACGTCGGTAAATGCCAAACGACGCCTCGCTTGGTGTAAGGAGCGTAAGCATTTGACTACTGAACAGGGAAAAAACGTTGTGTGGAGTGACGATTCATGGTTCATAATGTGGTGATCCGATGGCAGGGTGTGGGTATGGCGAATGCCCGGTGAACGTCAATCTGCCAGCGTGTGTAGTACCAACAGTAGAATTCGGAGGCGGTGGTGTTATGGTGTGATCGTGGTTTTCGCGGAGGGGTTTGCACCCCATGTTGTTTTGCGTGGCACTATGACAGCACAGGTGTACATTAATGCTTTAAGCATCTTCTTCCTTCCCACTGTTGAAGAGCAACTCAGTGATTTCATCTTTTAACACGATCGAGCATCATAATGCACAGCCAGTGAGGGTGTGGTTACATGACAATAACATACCTATAATGGACTGGCCTGCACAGAGTCCTGACCTGAATCCTATAGAACACTTTCGAGATGTTTTGGAATGCCGACTTCGTGCCAGGCGCAACCGACTGACATAGATACCTCTACTCAATGCAGCACTCCGTGAAGAATGGGCAGCCATTCCCCAAGCAACCTTCCAGCACCTGATGGATCGTATGCCTGCGTGAGTGGAAGCTGTCATCAAGAATAAGGGTGGGCCAACACCATATTGAATTCCAGCATAACCGATGGAGAGTCCCACGAACTTGTAAGTCATTTTGAGCCAGGTGTCCGGATACTTTTGATCACTTAGTGTATATAGTAATAGATAAATATTTCTGCAGCACATCAGAAATGGCCGGCCGTTGTGACCGAGTAGTTGTAGGCGCTTCAGTCTGCAACCGCGCCACCTTACGTTCGCAGGTTCGAATCCTGCCTCGGGCATGGATGTGTGTGATGTCCTTAGGTTATTTAGGTTAAAGTAGTTCTAAGTCTAGGGGACTGATGACTTCAGATCGTAAGTCCCATAGTGCTCAGAGCCATTTGAACCATTTTTGAAGATTTGAAATAAGGGGTATGAATTTTGCGTTAATTCCTATTTTAAAATTTTTGATGAGTTGATCGTGTAACCTTGGTACATACCCATTAACAGGACGACAGAGTACAACTGCTTTCGCAATAGCCCGACCACCGCTGCCTCCTGCCATCTACACCTGCGACCCGCACTACGTAGATTGATGCTACGGTTATGTACTGGACGGTTGTAATTAAACTTTCGCTGCCTGAGCCAGTGTAGAGGGAAAACTATTTATCTTACGGGAGGCCAAATACACAGGAATGATGTTCAGACTGCGCGCTGCAGGATTTGCGTTGTTGGTACTGTTAGTGTCATCACCTGTTGTTATGCGCCGGCACTGACGAAGGGTTGAAAGACAAGCATCAGTATGCATTACACTCGCATATTGTCAGCATGGTCTGGCAGGACAAGGTGAGCATAGCTCTACTCCTAAAGCTGTTGCATCGAAACAACAGCAATAATGGTTCTGCTCTTCACGGATATCGATGCATTAAAGGGATGCGGAGAGGTCCACTTTCCGCACCGGGGTTGAAAGAACTTCGAATTTACTGGTGATTTGATATTTGCTCATGGGAGAGGCCGACGGCCAGTTGCGGCATAAATCGTTGAGGAAATTACTGTTGTCATGGAAGAGAAAGCTAGATGCACTATGCGATCTTCAGCCCGTGAACAAGCTGTGTCACGACAGCTGAATATTCCATGGTCCACCGTTCGAAAAGTGCTGCAAACCGTTGTAGAATGGTGTACATACAAACTTTCAAGCTATCGTGGATAGTGATGGTCATCACACTGAGCTACATTTGTATCCTGGAACGTAAACAAACATTACCCCTCACGTGGAAATCAAAATGTGTTTCTTTCAATGTTTTATTCGTTCTTTCTCTTCCGCGTGTCCTTAAAAACGTTTCCAGAAAGTTCCATTGTACTACGATCACTAGCTTGCCTTGGGGGCACACTAGTGAAAGTTTAATTATAGCTATCCTGTATGTAGCAGCGCATCGTCGTAATACTCTGTTGTTTCCTCGATGTCTGCCTCACGCCTGTAGATTGGTGGTACGGTCATTCTTGAAACTTCCTGGCAGATTAAAACTGTGTGCCCGACCGAGACTCGAACTCGGGATCTTTGCCTTTCGCGGGCAAGTGCTCTACCAACTGAGCTACCGAAGCACGACTCACGCCCGGTACTCACAGCTTTACTTCTGCCAGTACCTCGTCTCCTACCTTCCAAACTTTACAGAAGCTCTCCTGCGAACCTTGCAGAACTAGCACTCCTGAAAGAAAGGATATTGCGGAGACATGGCTTAGCCACAGCCTGGGGGATGTTTCCAGAATGAGATTTTCACTCTGCAGCGGAGTGATATATCAGCGCACACTCCGCTGCAGAGTGAAAATCTCATTCTGGAAACATCCCCCAGGCTGTGGCTAAGCCAAGTCTCCGCAATATTCTTTCTTTCAGGTGTGATATACCAGCGCACACTCCGCTGCAGAGTGAAAATCTCATTCTGGAAACATCCCCCAGGCTGTGGCTAAGCCATGTCTCCGCAATATCCTTTCTTTCCTGAGTGCTAGTTCTGCAAGGTTCGCAGGAGAGCTTCTGTAAAGTTTGGAAGGTAGGAGACGAGGTACTGGCAGAAGTAAAGCTGTGAGTACCGGGCGTGAATCGTGCTTCGGTAGCTCAGTTGGTAGAGCACTTGCCCGCGAAAGGCAAAGGTCCAGAGTTCGAGTCTCGGTCGGGCACACAGTTTTAATCTGCCAGGAAGTTTCATATCAGCGCACACTCCGCTGCAGAGTGAAAATCTCATTACGGTCATTCTTCATTCCTGCGGTCTGAAACGAGACGTCTTATCCTCGCAACGGAGAGTCACCGGTTTCATTCGTCTTCAGCATCTTTTCACGATCTTTCCTTCTTTAGTTACGGTACCGTTTATACTTGCATGACCTACGATTCGTTTAATAACAGCAATCGGCTGTACTTTCCAAACGGCCGTCACTCGCTAACCGTGTTAATGGCTCAGAGTGTATATTGGCAACATGTCTCGTTAGTGTAGCCCGAAGTCCACGTTAGCTTGTAAGCTAATAGTTTCATTCTAGATCATTTCCTGCTTACTTGCGACAAGAATTCTGCAGTGCTCGTTGACACTTCCAGGCGACGCTAATATTCGCTGGCCCTGGGATGACGATTAGAGTCTACAAACCAGTTGTAATGCACACTATCTACCCTATTAAATTGATAGAATGATTTTCAACGAGAAAACCCTAGGACTGAGGGTATCTAAGCAGAGGAAGTTACTTTAGAAACGAATCATCAACTTTAATTTTGATGGACTTATCCCTTCCACACAGAGCAGATGACTGCATTGTAGGCAACACGCACGACATAATCAAGACGCAGAGTCCGTACGTGCTACTGCCTCACAGCTACATAACCCATGCAAAACTATGTCCAGCTTTTCCGAGTAGCTACATTACGTGATTTATCACCCGTAGACGTTCGATGCAAAGAATTCGTAACGCCTTGTATAATAGCGGAAATCACACGATGTGAGCCGGCCGGAGTGGCCGAGCGGTTGTAGGCGCCACAGTCTGGAACCGCGCGACCGCTAGGGTCGCAGGTTCGAATCCTGCCTCGGGCACGGATGCGTGTGATGTCCTTAGGTTAGTTAGGTTTAAGTAGTTCTAAGTTATAGGGGACTGATGGCCTCAGAAGTTAAGTCCCATAGTGCTCAGAGCCATTTTTGAATTATACGATGTGAAAAGAACATGAAATCATGGTATCAAATTATTCATTACATGTTTGCGCATATTTGTCGCTGTAACTGAACTGTTTTTCTCCGAGAGTATGATCACAGTCTTTGGCCTAGTATGTTAACGTTATTGTTACATTAAATACACAATTTCTAACGCAGTCGGAACAGAAACATCGTTACATTAGTTGCTACACAAATCAGCTGTTCAGGTATCTTAACTTCCCATGACCGCTTGCGACATGCTGTACCAAGATTCAAATCCAGGTTAGAGAATGAACGGCCAGCTCTCTTTCTGCTGATTTCACGGAACAGTTTATATATTTTTTATCGTTGAATATAACATGCCATTCGTTTAGAATTAAGTTGCATTTTAACTACTGTTTCCGCTTTTCTCGTCTGGAATTTGTCATTACATACCTGAAATTCTAGTTCCAAGCTGTCCAAACTTGCGCACTACCGGGTGGCAGTATCATTCTACTTAAATGTGCCAAGTTTGTAAAGAATTCGGAGCAAGTGAATTTCTGATACCGAATTTCGTCTCCGTCCCGTCCATCTAATGATGTTGTGGGAAACGGAAAGAGAAGGGAACGCTGACAATATTATTTTTCACTTCGCATCTCTATTATTTTTTGGAGTGGAGATTGTGGTGACAGACATCTGTACCACAGCCCGAGATCCAAATTAGGCTGAAAGACCTGTATTTGGTTGTGGTTTGACCGAAATAGCAAATCCAGGACGTAATTGCTGACTTACTTATCAGAGAGGGCGGAGAACATAGGTGTGAAACTTAACCAATCTAAAACGCAAGCAACCTTAGTCGCTTACAAATGATTATTACTCCTCAGTTCAGATAATCCCTTCCGCCCTTCAACACAGAAATCACCTTTTCTTCTTCTGTAAAGAATGTGGGGACTGAACAAAGGATTGTACAGTGGTGTAAGTATCACGTCATTCATTTTAGAAATATGAAAAAGTATTTCAACTCGAGCTTAAAAAGAATCTCGTAACGTCACTAATATTCCCCATCCATGACCATGGTAATCCTATTCTCCAAGGACTTTCGCGTGAGAGTTCACGTCGACTGAAACTTGTAACGGGACATCCTCCTCTAGCACTGCAGTTCCTTCTCTAAATCCTCGCACAAACGAAAAAATGGCTGACATCGAAATAAGTGTCCAAGGAATAGAAAAGCAATTGGAATCACTCAATAGAGGAAAGTCCACTGGACCTGACGGGATACCAATTCGATTCTACACAGAGTACGCGAAAGAACTTGCCCCCCTTCTAACAGCCGTGTACCGCAAGCCTCTAGAGGAACGGAGGGTTCCAAATGATTGGAAAAGAGCACAGATAGTCCCAGTCTTCAAGAAGGGTCGTCGAGCACATGCGCAAAACTATAGACCTATATCTCTGACGTCGATCTGTTGTAGAATTTTAGAACATGTTTTTTGCTCGAGTATCATGTCGTTTTTGGAAACCCAGAATCTACTATGTAGGAATCAACATGGATTCCGGAAACAGCGATCGTGTGAGACCCAACTCGCTTTATTTGTTCATGAGACCCAGAAAATATTAGATACAGGCTCCCAGGTAGATGCTATTTTTCTTGACTTCCGGAAGGCGTTCGATACAGTTCCGCACTGTCGCCTGATAAACAAAGTAAGAGCCTACGGAATATCAGACCAGCTGTGTGGCTGGATTGAAGAGTTTTTAGCAAACAGAACACAGCATGTTGTTATCAATGGAGAGACGTCTACAGACGTTAAAGTAACCTCTGGCGTGCCACAGGGGAGTGTTATGGGACCATTGCTTTTCACAATATATATAAATGACCTAGTAGATAGTGTCGGAAGTTCCATGCGGCTTTTCGCGGATGATGCTATAGTATACAGAGAAGTTGCAGCATTCGAAAATTGTAGCGAAATGCAGGAAGATCTGCAGCGGATAGGCACTTGGTGCAGGGAGTGGCAACTGACCCTTAACATAGACAAATGTAATGTATTGCGAATACATAGAAAGAAGGATCCTTTATTGTATGATTATATGATAGCGGAACAAACACTGGTAGCAGTTACTTCTGTAAAATATCTGGGAGTATGCGTGCGGAACGATTTGAAGTGGAATGATCATATAAAATTAATTGTTGGTAAGGCGGGTACCAGGTTGAGATTCATTGGGAGAGTGCTTAGAAAATGTAGTCCATCAACAAAGGAGGTGGCTTACAAAACACTCGTTCGACCTATACTTGAGTATTGCTCATCAGTGTGGGATCCGTACCAGATCGGTCTGACGGAGGTGATAGAGAAGATCCAAAGAAGAGCGGCGCGTTTCGTCACAGGGTTATTTGGTAACCGTGATAGTGTTACGGAGATGTTTAATAAACTCAAGTGGCAGACTCTGCAAGAGAGGCGCTCTGCATCGCGGTGTAGCTTGCTCGCCAGGTTTCGAGAGGGTGCGTTTCTGGATGAGGTATCGAATATATTGCTTCCACCTACTTATACTTCCCGAGGAGATCACGAATGTAAAATTAGAGAGATTAGAGCGCGCACGGAGGCTTTCAGACAGTCGTTCTTCCCGCGAACCATACGCGACTGGAACAGGAAAGGGAGGTAATGACAGTGGCACGTAAAGTGCCCTCCGCCACACACCGTTGGGTGGCTTGCGGAGTATAAATGTAGATGTAGATGTAGATGTAGCATTACTGTTCCTCAACAGTAGTTGTCTATACCAGAATTATTTTTCGAATTCTGAGCAGGTCAGTATAATCTCAGTTGCTTTTCTGAAAACTGTCATATAATTTTATACACAGTATGTTATATTTCAAGCAAAATTTTATAAAAGGGAATTAATTTATAAAATATTTTAATTTCGATGTTATAACCGACAAATACTAGTTCTGAATGTATAGTTAAAATTTTTTTTATAGAAACATTTAAAATTATGAATTATTGGCGCACTTAAAATTTCTATTATTAATTACTGTTTATTATGTTTATTTCTGGATTCATTTATGAAATAATAATCGAAATTAATAACGTAACAGAAACTAGAGGAAATTTATTTGTTTAGGCAAATTCTAAACCCTTTGGAATATTGTTATTTCCGCAGAGTGTGGGAGTCGTAAGCATGCCTCTGATGTGATCGGATGTATTTTTGTGCGAAAATTGTAATTTGGGCTTCGTTAATGTGAAAAATCAAGAAAATGTATGATATACTAAAATGTGAGAAAATATATGTACATAAAAACAAATATTCTGCAACAACAATCTTCAAATTTATTTAGTTCAATCCAACCATGAGGACCTAAAGTGTGAGAATTTCAACTTCAAGAATTAGATCCCTAGACAACAAGAACTGGAGCCAACTCAACATGACAAGCTAAGTAAATTAGATGGCTGATTCTAATCTTCAAACCTCTCAAATGTTCATAAAAGACATTGTGCAACGTGGACTATAGATGGAAGTAGGAAGGAGGGGGTAGATTACAAAATGGTGATGAATGCTTGTGAGCGATACATTTGTGATATGCACTATTTCGACCATGTCCTTCATGCCTATGATCAATTATTATGGCTAAGTGCCGATAAACGTAGAGATTATGCTGTGTTTGCTGTATCGTCTTCTCAATCATTGCTCTCCTTCCTATTTACCTTAAACCCTAATCCACTATTTGAACAGCATGGCAGAAATGCTCGTTCCCAACACAGTAAAATCCTCTCTCTACCACTACACAACACATCGTTAAAGTATTATAGATATTAAAATCCTTTTAGACTTTAAAAGGTAGCTAATGGCCCATCTTCTATCAGAATAGCGATATCTTCTTGCAGCTCATTCTCGTCAACCCTCTCTCTCCCGACACTTTTCCCTCCCCTTCTACACTGTTGTCTAGTGTAATTCTCATCTTTCCTAGCAACCACTGTCACTTCCATTCCAATCCTTTCCTCTTGCACTATCCGTTTTTGTTATCAATTCCACTTCTAATACCAAAGAAGGCTTCTAAAATGCTAAACTAATCAATACCTTTCTCGGTGCCTTAAATGTTTTAGTATTATTATTACTGTTACAATTGTTGTTATTATTATTATTATTATTATTGCAAATTATTACTTTTCTCAATAATACAAATTATTATTATTATTATTATTGAGTTTACTATGTAATAACTAACTAATATCTTTCTTAATTCCTTACTATTGTTATCATTATTGCCACTTATTATTTTTATTAATAATGCAAATTATTGTTACTGTGATTATTTAATATTTTTTGCATGTGTTATTCTAGGTCAGACGTAAGAGAGAACCTTAAGGCCCTAATCTGGTTATGCTAAATAAGCAATAAATAAATAAAGTGAAATGGGAGTCTTGGTGGTGAGATATCGATCTGCAGTGTCGCACAGGGTGTAGGTTAGGCTGAAAGGTAAGACTTTGTTTGTAAGATGACGAATCGGTATCGAAAACTTCAGTTGCTTCCGGAATTCAGTATGCCAACTTGCGGTTTAGTGAACGACTATATGTATATATTTTTTCGTTGTAGTATTTTAACTCACTGACGTTTTCTGATTATTCCTGTCTGGCCTGAAGAGAACCGCGACGTGTAGTTGATGCTTGTCATCTTCTGTAAAGTGTCGCGATCTAGACGTTAATATAAAAACATTTTATGCACCACTAAATTTTGCAGGCCGGAGTGGCCGAGCGGTTCTAGGCGTTTCGGTTTGGAACCGCGCGACCGCTACGGTCGCAGGTTCGAATCCTACCTCGGGCGTGGATGTGTGATGTCCTTAGGTTAGTTAGGTTTAAGTGGTTCTAAGTTCTAGGGGACTGATGACCTCAGATGTTATGTCCCATAGTGCTCAGAGCCATTTGAACCATTCTAACCACTAAATTTTCTGTTTATGACCATAGCCTTGCACGGGGAAGACAGAAGGGTAACGAACACAGTTGTGAATTCCAGTGGCGAGAAAGCCTGTGACACGGCGCCTCGACTCACCCACGAATGCAGCGAGGAACTGCGTCGCTACGCCCGTGGCCGCCTTCTCGCCTGGCATCGCGTCCACAGTGTGTGATCCTGTTGTCTGGAAGCGCCTCGCAGGTCGCAGAGGACTCCGGCGCTGCGGTGCACTAGGCGCCCGTCGTATATAACCTCCTGTCACCCGGCAGAGCTACGGCGTCACCTCCACTTATATTCCTACAACGTGCGGGACCCGCCGGTGACTGCCGAATCTCCTCCCACGTTTCACCGTTTATGTAGGAGTCCTAGGCAATAAAAAGCTAAAGGGAATTTAAATTTTCTTGCGTGTAGTGATGAAACAACGTTTCGCTGTAAGTAAGGATCACGAAGTGTTTACAGGACGGTATCGCAGCGAGTACGCGCCCAGCTACTGGGCCATGACATACAGGCGATGGAGAAAAATATGCAAACAGCGCAAGAAATGCATGTTTGGACACAAATGCAGATGCTGGTCAAGTCCGGAGATTGCACGATTCTATTTGACCGCGAACGGTACCTGTACAAAGTCGTCAATACGCTGCAAATTTCCGTCGTAGGCATAACATAACGGATCGGAGAAGATCAGTTTGGATTCCGCAGAAATGTTGGAACACGTGAGGCAATACTGAGCCTACGACTTATCTTAGAAAATTGATTAAGGAAAGGCAAACCTACGTTTCTAGCATTTGTAGACTTAGAGAAAGCTTTTGACAATGTTGACTGGAATACTAAATTTCAAATTCTAAAGATAGCAGGGGTAAAATACAGGGAGCGAAAGGCTATTTACAATTTGTACAGAAACTAGATGGCAGTTATAAGAGTCGAGGGACATGAAAGGGAAGCAGTGGTTGGGAAGGGAGTGAGACAGGGTTGTAGCCTCTCCCCGATGCTATTCAATGTGTATATTCAGCAAGCAGTAAAGGAAACAAAAAAAAGTTCTGAGTAGGGATTAGAATCCATGAAGAAGAAATAAAAACTTTGAGGTTCGCCGATGACATTGTAATTCTGTCAGGGACAGCAAAGGACTTGGAAGAGCAGTTGAACGGAATGGACAGTGTCTTGAAAGAAGGATATAAGATGAACATCAACAAAAGCAAAACGATGATAATGGAATGTAGTCGAATTAAGGCGGGTGATGCTGAGGGGATTAGATTAGGAAGTGAGACACTTAAAGTAGTAAAGGAGTTTTGCTATTTGGAGAGCAAAATAACTGATGATGGTCGAAGTAGAGAGGATATACAATGTAGACTGGCAATGGCAAGGAAAGCGTTTCTGAAGAAGTGAAATTTGTTAACATCGAGTATAGATTTAAGTGTCAGGAAGTCGTTTCTGAAAGTATTTGTATGGAGTGTAGCCATGTATGGAAGTGAAACATGGACGATAAATAGTTTGGACAAGAAGAGAATAGAACCATTCGAAATGTGATGCTACAGAAGAATGCTGAAGATTAGATGGGTAGATCACATAACTAATGAGGAGGTATTGAATAGAATTGCGGGGAAGATGAGCTTGTGGCACAACTTAACTAGAAGAAGGGATCGGTTGGTAGGACATGTTCTTAGGCATCAAGGTATCACCAATATAGTACTGGAGGGTAAAAATCGTAAAGGGAAACCAAGAGATGAATACACTAAGCGGATTCAGAAGGATGTAGGCTGCATTAGGTACTGGGAGATGAAGAAACTTGCACAGGATAGAGTAGCATGGAGAGCTGCATCAAACCAGTCACAGGGCTGAAGACAACAACAACAAGTCATAACAGTGTTCTGTGCTGTTTTGACTGTGTTGTGTGGGAGCTCAGTGCATTCCAACGTTGGAAAAATGTTGCTGCTCATGTTGTGCATGCTTTCGTAGCCAAGGTAACCGAAGTGTTTGATTTTTCAAGAGGTACCATACATTCTGATTTGTACCACATACAGGGAAAGCACAAAAATGTGCACTGAGTGATCGTGACGGACCATCACGGCAGAGAATTGTGACAAGAAATAAGAGGACGACATCAGCAAAAGTCAATGCAGAATTAAAGATCGAACTCCCTCCCAGCACGAAAACACCAAGAAGTGAGCTTCAGAAGTAGGGAATTACAGGTCGAGTTGGAATAACCACTTATCAGTGATGAACCAGCCACTGTGACCGAGAGGTTCTAGGCGCTTCAGTCCGGAACCGCGCTGCTGCTACGGTCGCAGGTTCGACTGCTGCCTCGGGCATTGCGACCGTAGCCATTTTTGGTGTAATTCTACAGTGTGTCCGAGAACTCCTCGTGCGATATGTATTGTAAAGAGTGGTTCATATGTGTGGAAACGCCATTCTAAAACGAAAGTAGATGGTTAAACAGAAATTTAAGATCAGGTACTCGGAAACGCGAAAGATAGAAAAGCCTATGAGGCTATGTTACAAACATGGCGGCGATTTTGGAAGCCGTCATCTTGTACGCAACTTGTAATTTTCGAATAGAAATGGTACTCTCAGTGTCCAGGTGGGTCAAGACAGGACTGAGTACATTGAGAAGATGATTTGATCTGGCGTTATCTCGTTGAAACATAACGTCACAGCTACCGGCGTCAACACATCAGAAATGTTAAAGCCTGCTACGCAAAGCAGGGATGGATGTGTTGTGCACGCCGTGGCATCCTATACCATTTTGCCTGGTGATGGTGAATGTAATACGACCACATTTGTTCTTCTTGTAGCAACCACACACTGATACGTCGAACGTGATATTATAAGCAGAACCGGGACTCGTCTGAAAAGATGCTGTTTCCTCTTTTGTATATCCGTCTTCTTTTTCCGATGGAGAGAGGGACAAAGGCTGGTCAGTATATGAGAATCAGTTGTAATACCTTCGCCCGTAGTAATCCTTCCTTATATACAGAGTGACTCCTATCTTCCTTCTGTGGTTGTGCTGGAATGCTAACCATTTGCTTTTCCAGGCGTGTAGTTCACGTAGTGCCAATTTGGCTATAATTCCACGCATTTGTCGTGGTGTTGCAACTTTGATGGCCAGTGTTGTACGCATAAACCTTTCTTTCTGTCACAAAATTACTTTATTTAATTGTGAACTATGACATTAAGATCTTCAGGTGCTTTGAAACTTAGATGTTCGTTTCTGTGGTTTCTTGTAACTGGTGTTCGTTATGGCCTGACAGAACCACAATCCTCCTGTCGTAACTATGGCTACATTGATTCCTCCAAGAAATGGCTGATCGGAACTACCGGGTGATCAAGAAGTCAGTATAAATTTGAAAACTTAATAAACCACTGAATAATGTAGATAGAGAGGTAAAAATTGACACACATGCTTGGAATGACATGGGGTTTTATTAGAACAAAAAAAAAAGTTCACTAAATGTCCGACAGTTGGCGCTGGACAGCAAAACGTCAGTGACTGCGCGTGATAATCGTGTATAAAGGGAGCTGTAATGAGAGAGAGAATCAGATGCGCCAGCAGTCGCAGCACGTTGACGTTACGTGAAAAGGCGCTTTTAGTGAAGCTGTATTATCAGAATGGGGAATGTGCTAGTTCAGCGTTATTATCCTATCGCCATAGGAAGCGGATTCCAACGGGTAAAAGTCCGTTGACAAATGCAGCTGTGGCGAGAATGATTTCGAAGTTCGAAGCCACGGGTTGTTAGACGATAGACACCCTAGTGGCCGACCAAGCACAAGGCGTAATGCTGCTGAGACAGTTCAGTAAGAAATAGAGACTGTAGCGGGTTCGTCTATGCACGGGGAAGTCAGCGCTCGTGCAGTCGCACGTCGCACCGGCATTCCAACACTACTGTTTGATTGGCACTTAGGCGTACCCTCCGATGCTCTCCGTACAAAATACATCGGCATCATGAGCTGGTACCTGGCGATTTAGTGAAGCGGAGGGCATTTGCAGTGTGGGCGTTTCAAAAGATGGCGGAATATGAAGATTGGTTGAGTAACGTGTTGTGGACCGACGAAGCTCATTTCACGCTCCGAGGGTCTGTCAACGTCCACAACTGCAGAATTTGGGCTACCGAAAATCCTAGAACTGTCGTGGAAACTCCATTGCACGACGGGAAAGTCACGGTATGGGTCGGATTTACCACATCTATCGTTAGCGGGCCTTTTTCTTCGAGGAAATGAATGATTCTGGTTTTGTAACTGATACCGTGACGAATGAGAGGTACGTCGATATGTTACAGAATCGCATCATCTCCAGCCTGGCTGATAAACACCTGCTGGAACGTACGATGTTTATGCACGATGGCGCTCCACCCCATATTGCTAGACGCGTGAAAGATCTCTTACGCGCGTCGTTTGGTGATGATCGTGTGCTCAGCCGCCACTTTCGTCATGCTTTGCCTCCCAGGTCCCCAGACCTCAGTCCGTGCGATTATTGGCTTTGGGGTTACCTGAAGTCGCAAGTGTATCGTGATCGACCGACATCTCTAGAGATGCTGAAAGACAACACCGACGCCATTGCCTCACGATAACTCCGGACATGCTTTACAGTGCTGTTCACAACATTATTCCTCGACTACAGCTATTGTTGAGGAATGATGGTGGACATATTGCTTTTTCTTACTTTGTTATGCTAATTATTGCTATTCTGATCAGATGAAGCGCCATCTGTCTGACACTTTTTGAACTTTTGTATTTTTTTGGTTCTAATGAAACCCCATGTCATTCCAAGCATGTGTGTCAATTTGTACCCCTCTATATACATTATTCCGTGATTTATTCAGTTTTCAAATTTATACTGACTTTTTGATCACCCAGTACATCACATGAATTATTAGTTCAGATTACTAGATTTAAAAAAAGGATTTACTTAACTTTATACAATCTGTTGCCACAGGAATGAGCCGAATATTTACAGCTGTCTTTGAACAATACAGCATCACTTGATGCACACAATTACAAACTCTTCTCTTGAAGTACAGATTAAACATTTACGAAAGTACAGTTCCATCTGAGACTTGAATAGTACTGGTGTTCTAACAAGATGACGCTGATTGCTTTATCGGAGGTCACGGATTGGGGCAGAGCGTGTCTATGCTCTGCTCTATATCGACTTCTGTGCGATAGCGCTGCAATGCTGAGAGAGACGACGTGTCTTCAGGACGATCTCCAGTCACCGCTGCGGATTGCAGCTAGACATCGCTAATATCTGTGATGTCGATGCTGGTTGCCGACTGCGGTGTGGCACTGCGATCTCTTGACGATATCACAGTCTTAATGAAAATTATGTTACATAGAGTACACACGTGGAATATTAGTACAACAACTGATTATTGTTATGAACAGAAGCATTTCGTAGTTTTGTAACAACACAAAATATCTCCAGAAACATTGAAAGAAGTTCACTACTGCATAATACAGTCACACCACTTAAGGAATCTGCTCCACACGAAACCGAAAATGACGTCGGTGGACACAAATGGTACAATAAAGCTGGTCGCTGCATGAAACATCTGTACCGACTTAGAGAGGATACTAAATTATTACGTGATAGGGTATATACTTTCCTGCTAATTTCAAAGACTGGATGCATGAATAAGCAACTTTGCTCTTCTTCCAGAATGATAAATAACTTATAAAGCAAAAGGATATTTGCGTATTATACAGGACAGACTAGTGGCTTTACAAAGAGCTTTCACTATCATCGCAACTCATTTACACTAAATCCAAAAAATCATACGTAACCACGCATATATGGAATAAATGTCGGTACGAAACAAATTGGAGAGAGGTTTAATGAGCGGTAGATGTCGATTGTAACGCACCCATGGGTCAGTGTTGTAGGAAGCCAAACAACATTCCAGGATGCGCTTTGTTTACCTACTGCTGACTGTCTAAGTTGATTGCAGCTTGGCATTAGCCCATCACTGGGGATACCCTCGTAGCCGACAGTAATTTATCAAAGAGCTTATATGATGCGCCGATATGGTTTTTTTCTTGGTATATACATTGAATCTTCTGTAAATAAACCCACTTTCACTATATGATATGAGGTGGAAAGAGCGTGTGAAGACAGTGGTAGGGAAGGCAAATAGTCGACTTCGGTTAATAGGGACAATTTTAGGGAAGAGTGGTTAACCTGTCAAGCAGACTGCATATAGGATTCTGGTGCGACCTATTGAGTATTGCTCGAGTGTTTGGGATCCGTACCTGGTCGGATTGGAGGAAGACATAGAAGTAGTTCAGACGTGCGCTGCTAGTTTCGTTACCGGTAGGTGTTACGGAGACGCTTCGGGAACAAAAATGGGAATCCTTGGAGGGAAGGCGTTGCCCTTTCGAAAAACACTACTGAGAAAATTTATAGAATCGGCATTTGAAGCTGACTGCCGAACGATTCTACTGCCGTCAGCATGCATCGCGAGTAAGGACCACGAAGATAAGGTACGAGAAATTAAGGCTCATACGGTGGCGTACAGACAGTCGTTTTTCCCTCGCTCTATTTGCCAGTGGCACATGAGTGGAAATGAGAAGTAGGAGTACAGGATACCCACCGTCACGCACCGTACGGTTCTTGCAGTAGTGCCAGCTCCAAGAACCAAACACCAGCCTCATCCCCCCCTCCCCACCGCCCCCCCCCCCCCCCCCGCCCACATTAGTCCTGACGGTGGTCTCTCTTAATTGATGTTTCCTGATCTGCTTCGTGCCACAGTGAGCTTCTGGACGAACTGCACCTCTGAGAAGTTGTTCTCATGTCTTACGTCAGTAATCCTTAGATCACAAATTAAGATATGAAGCTCAGCAAGCCTCTTCAACATGAAGTCTCCCAAATCCACTAGCACACAATTATCAAAGTGCCCTTTTTGCTCGACGTTCATGTTATACCAGTCACAGGCATTCCTTCCAGATGAATGTGGCGAATGAGCAAGAATCGGTTCTTATTTATCTGTGGTCATTATTAAATACACCACTGGCCATTAAAATTGCTACACCACGAAGATGACGTGCTACAGACGCGAAATTTAACCGACAGGAAGAAGATGCGGTCATAAGCAAATGATTAGCTTTTCATAGCATTTACACAAGGTTGGCGCCGGTGGCGACACCTACAACATGCTCACATGAGGAAAGTTTCCAACCGATTTCTCATACACAAACAGCAGTTGACCAGCGTTGCCTAGTGAAACGTTGTTGTGATGCCTCGTGTAAGGAGGAGAAATGCGTACCATCACGTTTCCAACTTTGATAAAGGTCGGATTGTAGCCTGTCGCGATTGCGGTTTATCGTATTACGACATTGCTGCTCGCGTTGGTCGAGATCCAATGACTGTTAGCAGAATATGGACTCGGTGGGTTAAGCAGGGTAATACGGAACGCCGTGCTGGATCCCAACGGCCTCGTATCACTAGCAGTCGAGATGACAGGCATCTTATCCGCATGGCTGTAACAGATCGTGCAGCCACGTCTCGATCCCTGAGTCAACAGATGGGGACGTTTGCAAGACAACAACCATCTGCACAAACAGTTCGACGACGTTTGCAGCAGCATGGTCCATCAGCTCGGAGACCATGGCTGCGCTTACCTTTGCGCTGCATCTCAGACAGGAGCGCCTGCGATAGTGTACTCAACGACGAACCTGGGTGCACGAATGGCAAAACGTCATTTTTTCAGATGAATCCAGGTTCTGTTTACAGCATCACGATGGTCGCATCCGTGGTTGGCGACATCGCGGTGAACGCACATTGGAAGCGTGTATTCGTCATCGCCATACTGGCGTATCACCCGGCGTGATGGTATGGGGTGCCATTGGTTACACGTCTCGGTCACCTATTGTTCGCATTGACGGCACTTTGAACAGTGGACGTTACATTTCAGATGTGTTACGACCCGTGGCTCTACCCTTCATTCGATCCCTGCGAAACCCTACATATCAGCAGGATAATGCACGACCGCCTGTTGCAAGTCCTGTACGGGCCTTTCTGGATACAGAAACTGTTCGACTGCTGCCCTGGCCAGCACATTCTCCAGATCTCTCACCAATTGAAAACGTCCGGTCAAAGGTGGCAGAGCAACTGGCTCGTCACAATACGCCAGTCACTAATCTTGATGAACTGTGGTATCGTGTCGAAGCTGCATGGGCAGCTGTACCTGTACATGCCATCCAAGCTCTAGTTCTGTTTAACTCAATGCCCAGGCGTATCAAGGCTGTTATTACGGCCAGAGGTGGTTGTTCTGGGTACTGATTTTTCAGGATCTATGCACCCAAATTGAGTGAAAATGTAATCACATGTCAGTTCTAGTATAATATATTTGTCCAATGAATATCCGTTTATCATCTTCATTTCTTCTTGGTGTAGCAATTTTAATGGCCAGTAGTGTTATTACCATCCCCAATACGATAACATTCAAAACAGCTTCCAGTCGTCTCAGAATGGATCACTACAGATCGCGCATGGTTTCCAAAGAGCTCTTAAACCATTCTTCCAGCAAAACTGTGGCAATTTCATCTAACGATGAGGTAGGCGGATAGTGACCACGCACCCACCTCTCCAAAATAAAACTTTTAATAAAATTGGTATTTGTGACTGTGAGCAGGGGAGATGCGACAATTTTTCCTCACTCTCACGAAACGTGTCTTGGACGTTGCGCGCTATGTGAATCGGGGGCCTCTTGTTTTAGAATACAGTCTCACCATTGGTGATCAACCATTGTACCATGGGATAGACTTGATCAGCAAAAATGATCACATAATCCCTGGTAGTAATGCGACTTTGTAGAGAATCCACGGTGCCCATGGAATACCAGGACGTTGCCGTCCAAACCATCAGTGAACTCCCACCATGTTTCACTTTTGGGGGCGTAAACTCGGCCAGAAGTTGGAAACGATGTGCAACAAGACTGTCCGCGAATGAAATTTTCACTCTGCAGCGTAGTGTGCGCTGATATGAAACTTCCTGCCACATTAAAATCGTATGCCAGACCGAGTCTCGAACTTGAGACCTATGCCTTTCGCCGGTCTCTAGCAACTGATACTCAAGGACGACTCACGCCTCGTCCTCGCAGTTTCAGATCTGCCAGTATCTCGCCTCCTACCTTCCAAACTTCACAGAAGCTCTTCTGCTTGCCCGCGAATGCCGAAGGTCACGAGTTCGAGTCTCGGTCTGGCACACAGTTTTAATCTGCCAGGAAGTTTCAAGACTCGTCCGAGCAAATGATGTTCTTCCTTTGCCCCACATACTAGGTCTTATGGCTTCGGCACCTGCTTGTCCTGTTGCGAGGATTTGCCTCACTGATGAGTGATATTGGAATAATAACACGCCTTGCGATGCTTTGATCATGGAGCTCCCTTCACGTTGTTTTGTTGCTGAAAGCTTTTATGAGTGCGACGTTCAGTTTTGTAGGAACTTTTGCAGCTGTCTCGAAGTTCCTCATGAAATCCCCGTCTGTCACGATCACTCAACACACACTTTCGTCCATATTGTGACTTAGGCGTGTTATTTTTCCGCTTTCCTTGCATGCGGTATAAATCTTGGATACTGTGCCTCTTGCTCCCTTCGTTACGGAAGCACCCACCATACGAGCACTGTACGAGCCCACGTTCGAATTCACTTAGCTCCTACATAACACACTCACAACTACGCAAAACACTGTTCTCACAAGGAAAGACATTTCCATTATATTGAGGACATTGCGCAGGTGCCGTTTGTGGCCACACACAATTTGCGCAACACGTAGGTTTATCTAGCAACTGCATTTATTTTCAAGCACGTATTTCTCCTGGTGTTTCCATAATTTTGTTCAACCCACGTACATTTATTCATATAGCTACGGGCTGTGTGCCGACAAGGAGGACCCTGTTGCAGCACTGCTGAAGTTTTCAGTGAAGAACTAATCATCAGCAATTTTGAACTGAAAATGATAATACTGTTTGCAATTATCTGCTAATGCTTGTGCAATATTTACAAAGCACTGGAACTAATTCATCGCTGACATAATTTTTTTTGTTTTCAGATCGTATTAATCACACATTCATTGAAATACTACTTCGTTAAACTATATGTTTTAGTTACGTATTGGCACAAGAATTTTATTTACATATTGTATTCCACTCTCGTATGCTGTGACTTGTTGCGAACCTGTGTCACAATATTGTCGACAAAGATAATTGGCCTTCCATTTGTAATAAAGAATCCCTAAAAGTCGTTTGTTGACGCAGTCTTGAACCAAGCGACAGAGGCCTTTGAGTGAAGGCTTCGGAAAATCCGTGTACTCCCAGGGTCTGACAGCTATCCGTTTGAATTGAGTTTAGCGATTATCTATCTACTTAGTGCTGTTTTTGCACTCTGTTTCAAGTTACCTTGATTAATTATCATCTCAGTCATAGTGTGACTTCACAGTATGTCTAGAATTTTGCACCAAGTTTTTAATTTTAACAGTTCAGATTCTCGAGTGCGTACGTTCACTCTTGACGAAAGATGGAGTGTTAGTTACGAGCTTCCACCACTAGGTTACAACTTAGATCATTTTTCCCAACAGGTGTGCTCTGACAGTTTTCTGTGTGGACAGATCTATGGAATGTGTGGCGAAATTTGGTTCCATCTAGCTTTCTCAACTTCTTGTTTGTAATACGACAAATGTTAACGTTTTGAAGAAATCTATAAAAATTATAATTAGTTTCAAGACAGTCTGGTCGATTCAGTGAGCCGTGCGAGGTAGCCGCGTGGTCTTGGGCGCCTTGTCACGTTTCTCTCGGCTCCCTCCCGTCGGAGGTTCGAGTCCTCCCTCGGGCATGGGTGTCGGTGTTGTCGTTAGCGTAATTTAGTTTAAGATTAAGTAGTGTGTAAGCCTAGGGACCGATGCCCTCAAAAGTTTAGTCCCATAGTAACTTACCACAAATTTCCAAAAAATTTCCATTCAATCCCTGCAATCACAGGTAGCTGTTGTGGTCTCATAGATCGGTATCATGATCACCAGCATCTCACACTTAACAACGGAAACGCACATCTGATAGATGACGACAGTGATCACGTGGGGACCATGCGGATCCAATGACGCGCGCCCACTGAGGCACGCCTTCAGCAACTCAGACTACGAGCGTCCTGTGTTCTGTAATATTGGATCATAGTCTTCAACAGTCTTCAGTGTTAGTCAGCCTTCGACATTTCGCTCGTGCGTTGGTAGAGGGAGCCAGACACTGCACGAGGCTCTTGAAGTTGCTTCTTGTAATAGTTGGATGTTATTATTGTTTATTCTTTTGTAAAGCTTCTCAGCAATGCTTGCAGAAAGATACAAGTTAAGTAAGACTTCTGTTTACTTTATTTACCTGTTCGCTAATCATTTTTGGTCCTGTCCAGCTTCCCTCCGGCGACAGCTGCTGTGTCATCCTCTCCTTACCACTGTGTAAAAAGCAGCACACAACAACTATCAGTCTTCATTGTTGGTAATTCTAACAACGATAAAAGGTTGAAGCCGTTGTTACTACACTACCCTCACTGAACATAAGAGGAAGAACATTCTGGCTACTTTTCTCAGTGTATACACCATAAGCTGCTAGTAACCTAACAATTGTATCTGAATTATGTGATGTAGAGACCTATTGTTCGTAAACAGAGCTTTTCTCTTGCTGTGAAATGGAGTTTATTGGACTGTGACATAGTTTTAGCGCCATTATGTTATAAAAATTCAAACTTTTTTGTGCTTAAAGTAGTGCAATAATATTTTGTTAACTGTTCGTGATTGAAAATTCCGTTACAGTTGTATTAATTTTTATTAATGAAGTTCTTTAAACAATCTGGTTTCGTGGTCTGAGCCCCATCTTCAGGTACTACAAAAATCAGTCCAAAACATACATACCCAAGCTAAGTTAAAAAGCAGTATTCTTAGCTGCGACCTACTTGCATATTTTATAGGAGTAAAATCACACAGACACTTATTGCTGACTAGGGGCGAGTCGCGCAATTTTAAAATGGCCCTGTAAGAGTGGTAGTCATAAATGTTTATATTATTTTAAAAAATTATGCTGCAAGCATAAGAGTTAGTGATGAAGATTTCCCAACGATCAATGATTTGGTGGAGTCTTCATTTGTCTGTTTGGGAAACCCTTCTACTAGAAGAACACCTCGACAGCGTTCTATAAGCACTTACCACGCAGTGGTCTCTTCAGGAGAGGAAAGAGGAAGTCACTAGCTGCCAAGCCAGGGGAATAAGGAGGGGAGGCAAATTTTGATAGCCCAAAGAAGCAGCACGTGTGTCTGGGTCGTATGTTGAATGAGCTGGGGAGCTGTGGTTAAGCAGTAACTGTAAAGACGCCTCCCATAACTTCGTTTATGGGTTCCCCTTACGAGTATAATCCACACTGACGAGGAAAAAATCGCAGCTCCGAAAAGTAATTAATGCAGAGTAATGAAATTTCGGGAATACATTTGTCTAGGTAGCATACATAAGTGATTAACAATGCAAGGCCACGGGTTAATGTAAGGACGAGATACGCCATTGCCTATTTAAAATACTAGTACACTAATAACCGGTGTAACCGCCAGAATGTTGAATGCAAGCAAGCAGATGTGCATGCATTGTGTAGTAGAAGCGGCGGATGTCAGTTTGTGGGTTCGAGTTCCATGCCTGTTGCACTTGATCGGTCAATACGGGGACGGTTAACGCTGTTTGTGGATGACGCTGGAGTATTCGTCCGATGATGTCTCACACATGCATGATTGGAGACAGATCTGGTGTTCGAGCAGACCAAGGCAAAATATCGACACCCTGTAGAGCATACTGGGTTACAACAGCGGTATCTGGGCGAGGGTTATCCTGTTGGAAAACATCCCCTGGAAGGCTGTATATGAATGACAGCGTAAACTGTAGAATCACCAGATTCATGTACAAATTTGCAGTCAGGGTGCTGTTATACGAAATCGTATCCCAGACCTTAACTGCAGGTGCAGGTCCAGTGTGTCTAGTACTCAGACAGGTTGGGTGCAGGTCTTCAACTCGCCTCCCTCTAACCAACTCAAGACCATCACTGGCGCTGAGTCAGAATCAGCTTTCATCAGAAAACAATCAACATCCACCCTGCCCTCCAATGAGATCTCGCTTGACACTACTGAAGTCTCAAACGGCACAGGTTTGTTCCGTCACTGTGCTGCTTGGTGCTCAGATTGCTGCTACAGATGCAGTACGATGCGCCAGAGCCATACGCCGATCACGATGGTAGTGCCCCGTGGCCGTCCTGATACCAATGTTCTTGTGACTGTGCATTCTCGTGACCACTACTGCCAACAATCACATACAGTGGCTACATTCCTGCCAAGTCCTTCTGCGTCCATCTTCTTATAGGCCTATTACACGATCTCGTTTAAGCTCAGTCAGGTGTTCATAATGGCGTCCTTGTCGCCTTAAAGCTATTCTTGACTAACATCTACTGACCATGTCAAAACTCAAAAGTAACAAACCCTCACGACCGTTACAGCGTATTTTGAAAGCAAATATGATTTGCCTCCTCATACGGGCGCTACTAGCGCCAATCTGCTGCGAAATCTGAATAGCCACAATCTTTCACGTGTAGAACACGCCTACTAACTTTCGTTTAAGTCGCATAATTTCTTCTTTCCGTTGCGATTTATTTTTTCATCTGTGAATTTACACCAAGTGGTAACCCTAAAAAACAGGCGTCATCGCCTTGCCCAATTACATTATGATGGTTGGGTCATCGACCTTTCCAGCAGAGGTGAATATACATGCATCCACTGCATGTTTTGCTCCTCATTCACCTGGAATGGCGTAACACTGCTACTACATTAGCGCTGCTGGTGTCGGTTCGGTGCGCTTTGTGAACGGGTGTGAGCAGTTATGGTATCCAGCGGGCAGCGACCTTAATCCTGTTCAAAATGCTGTATAAGACATTGATAACTGATCCATTATTGATTTTCACTTCTTCTACTGTAGTTTCGATTGCTATACACCGATCTTCAAGCGTGAGAGACTCTTCGTATGATACCGATTCTTCAACGAGTGATGGTACATTACTTTATTCTTCACCTTCCGGAAATGTTTGACCTCATTGGAAACATCATCGTCACCTAACTAGGTGATGGTGCATTGTTATTGTATATAAGCGCAGAAAATTTCGAGAGGCGTTCAGTAAGTAATGGAACACAATTTTTTCTGAAAGCAGGTTAGTTTCATTCAGCATTCCAATACACCATGTTACTCCCCACTCTTCTGGCTAAAATATCCTATTTTTCGATATATTCTAGATTCAATGAGACGACTTTACACCACCTTACTGGGAGGGTCTGTATGCCTGCACAGTACCACTCCACTGGTCGAAGCTGGAACCAACGTCTTGCTGCATCAGCCGTTGAGTACATCCTCCATTAAGCCAAACAGATGGGCGTCGGAAGATTAGACACCGGGACTGTAGGGTGTTTGAGACAGAACACTCTAATGAATTTTTATGAGCTCCTCTCTGCTGCGCAGACTTGTGTGAGACCTTGCGTTGTCATGGCGACGAACTCACTAAAGTCATTTCTTCCGTTTCCTGAGGATAGCACACTACATTTCAGAGTGAGTCGTTGCACCATCAGTGGGGACTTCAATCAGACTAGCCCCTTCAGTTCCTCAGAAGACAGTCGCCATGACTTTATCAGCTGAGTATGCGGCTTTGAAATTTTTCTTCGGAGGAGAGGTGGTGTGGCGCCTATCAATGGATCGTCAATTTGTTTCGGGCTGCAAGCTATGAACCTATTCTCTCATTGCCTTTGACGATGATCGACGAAGAATTGTCACGATTTGCTTTGTAACGCACAGACAGTTGCTCTTTATGGTCTTTTGTTAGGCGGAGAGCAATCCAGCGGGCTGACACCTTTGAGTACGCCAACTGATATTAGAGATTAGATTAGATTAATTATTCATTCCATAGACCCACGAAAGAGGGGATCTCCTGGGTGTGGAACATGTCAGATAAACGCATTACAAAAATGTAATTAGAGAAACTTGAATTTCATTAATTTTAATGATCCTCAGTCAATAAATAGTAAAATTATGTACACAAATTAAAATTAAACTTCTAATATTTACAAGTTTAATACTTACATCCGCTTTAATTAAAACCGTCATTCACACAGTAGCTAGTTACTTGGCTATTACAACCAGTCAAATTATGTACAAGATTTAAAATTAAACTTCCACAATTTACAGACTTAAGACTTACATCTGGTTTCCATACATTCATCATTCACACAGTAGGTAGTTACTTGGTTGTTACAACCAAGTATTGTCAAAAATTAAAGTATAATAAATTTTTATTAAAGTGGTCTACTGCACTTGTTCAGAAATTCATGGATGGAACAGGAGTTGGCCACCAAACATTCTTTTAAATTATGATTAAATTGTGTCTTGTCTGAAACTAAACTCTTAATGGTTGCTGGTAACTTATTGAAAATATGCATTGCTGAATACTGGACTCCTTTCTAAGCAAGAGTAAGTGATTCTAAATCTTTATGTATATGGTTCTTATTGCTGGTATTGATACTTTGTACTAAGCAGTTAGTTGTAAGAAGAGATGTATTATTTACAACAAACTTCATTAAGGAATAAATATACTGAGAAGCTGTGGTTAGTATGCCCAATTCTTTGAATGGTTTCGACATAATGTTCTTGGATTTACACTACACATTACTCTTATTATACGCTTCTGTACTCTAAAAATGGTTTCTCTGTTTGTGGAGTTACCCCCAAATATGATACCATATGACATAATGCAGTCAAAATAAGCAAAATATGCCAGTTTTTTTATATTTGTATTTCCTATGTCTGACATCATTTGCATTAAAAACACAGACTTGTTTTGGAGCTTTAGGAACTCGTTAGTATATCGCTCCCAACTGAATTTATTATCAAGTTGAAATCCCAAGAATTTTACACTCTCAACTTCTCCTATTTCCATGTCATCATATTTTATACACACACTAGAAGGAAATCTGTTGGAAGTTCTGAACTGCATACAGTGGGTCTTTTCAAAGTTTAATGACAGTGAATTGGCTATGAACCACTTATTAATGCCAGTAAAAATTTGATTAGCCACCCTTTCTAAATTTATATTTGATTTACTATTTATTGCAAATTTTGTATAATCTGCAAATAAGACAAACTTGGCATCTGGTAATGTAACAGATGACAGGTCATTAATATACACAAGAAAAAGTAGTGGACCTAGTATGGAACCTTGGGGAACATCACGTGTAATTTCTTCCCAGTTAGATGATGTCTGATTGCCTACTGCTGAAGTGTTACATAATGACACCCTTTGTTTTCTATTAGTAAGATAAGACTGAAACCACATTGCAGCACTACCAATGATGCCATAATACTTTAATTTACTTAAAAGAATGCTGTAATTCACACAGTCAAACGCCTTTGACAGGTCACAGAATATGCCATTTTGTCTCTAATTTGTTGTCTAATGAAGTGTAAATAGCCTTCTCAAAATCAGAACCCTTAAGAAACCCAAACAGTGACTTTGACAGTATGTTATTTTCACTAAGGTGGTTAAGTAGGCGCTTGAACGTAACCTGGTGGATGAGTATGTCATAACTATCAATAGAGACGCAGATGAGCAGCGAGGCGTTTTATCGTGACCCGTCGATCACCACGAATAAGAGAGACCCGTCGATCACCACGAATGAGAGAATGCGCACGTTCCAACATTGTATGAGTCACAGTTGTGTGCGGCTAGCAGGCACAAAACAGATTGGACAGGTTTGTGCGACATTGTTGAAATGATGACAGACGCTTCGCCCAGTGACTAAGCGTGCATGTGTTCGTTACCAGGTCTCCGTAGACATTGTGAATGCGCCTATGAATATCTGTGATGCTCTGGTTTTCCGCCAAACGAAACTCAATGACCTCTCTCTACTTGTGACGCACTTCCGCTGCAGACGCAGTTTTGAAGCTTACATACAGTTCTGCCACCTGTCGGAACTTCATGAAACTGTAATAGGTAAACAGGGGATATTCCTCGATGTTCCACAACGAATTCCGCATGTTTTCAACCGAAACTGGCTGAGAAAAACAAATATTGCCTTACTAATTGAGCGCTCCTCGAAATTACGAGAAGATACTGCACTTTATAAATGGGCCGGATTTAATTTACGCTCTTGTAGCGCCATTCTGCAGTACGGCGACAGATGGCTCTGAGCACTATGGGACTTAACTTCTAAGGTCATCAGTCCCCTAGAGCTTAGAACTAATTAATCCTAACTAACCTAAGGACATCACACACATCCATGGCCGAGGCAGGATTCGAACCTGCGACCGGAGCGGTCGCGCGGTTCCAGACTGTAGCGCCTAGAACCGCCCGGCCACCCTGACCGGCCACGGCGACAGACATGTAACTGGAAACATAAAAAGGTATTACCGCATAACTTAATTTTTTCAGGTACTGACAACGCCTGACACTCGGAAGAGGACCAGTAGAATATACGAAACATGTTTGACAGAGAGTATGTGACGTTAGTTCTACAAAATCGATTCATATTTCCAGAGAACATGGTCCTACGAGCCCACTTCTCCTTATGATGTTGCACCCCATCTGACCTGGATGACTGCACTAATTCGTTCCGGAAGGATGTTATAAAGTCATTGTATCGTATCCTGTGGCAAGCAGGCCCACAATTCTTGTCAATGGGCCTTGATATCCTGAATAGTGGAGCTGCAGAAGAGTTATTGTCCGAACTGGTCCAAGAGATATTCTGTCAGGGACGCATCTGGCGATCTTGCTGGCTCCTGGGGTACCTCGACAACACGGAGAAGCTGATAAACACAAGTGCCACCTGTGAACGGACTTTGTCTTCATGCAAGATGGTACTACGACACTGTCGTATGACTGGTAGCACATGAGAACGCAGGATGTTCATGACACACAGTCGTACCGTTAGCGTTCGCTCAGTTACTTCGTGTCTTGACCTGAGGCCATACCCGATGGCTTCCCACACCAGGAGTTACACCACTATGCCTCTTCAAAGCATTGGAACCTCTCCCTGGGTCACCGCCATAGTCGCCATCGATGGACATATAGGCTAGTGGAGAACCGCGATTCTTCACTGAACGCATGCGACGACATTCCTAGCAGCCTGAGCTTCCGCACCACTGAATCACTCCAAACGCAGTGTCAGTGCGGTAATAACTTAGTTAGGCTGCTGTTTAGTCTCCGATCGGTGGTGCAGGATGATAGTGTTGCAGCGCATCACTTACTTGTTCTTCGCTGACAGGCGCAGATGTGAAGGTATTACGATACGCTAAGTAGAAATGCTTGAGTCGTGGTAGGCCAGAACCTTAACGATGCTTATGCCTATCCTCAAATTCCGATGCAGTCCAACATAGCGTCACTGTGACATCCAAATGTCCCACAAATCGGGAAGTTGCACGACTCGATCACCTGGCCAAATTGAGACCCACAGTCTCCTTTCAGACCCTATCAAGTGCTGATAACGCGATCTCATATGAGTACCGGCACCTCGGTGTCCTTCATACTTATCACTCGATACCTCACGCTGCTCACGCCGTTTATATTCCCTATTAGACCTGCTAACAACAGTAGAAACTAGATAGACTAATGCGTTCTGATTGTAGTTATACCTCTCACAGACAATTGTAACACCAGTCGTCTGCATACACGCCGAAGGTGAGTACTTGTACAAAGCTACAGTGACGTCCAATTCTGTCTTCAGGATAATTCACATTTTTGTGAGGCAGTGTACATCCAAGATACATATACTACCGGCCATTAAAATTGCTACACCAAGAAGAAACGCAGATGAAAACGGGTATTCATTGGACAAATATATTATACTAGAACTGACATGTGATTACATTTTCGCGCAATTTGGGTGAATAGTTGTTGATAAATCACTACCCAGAACAACCACCTCTGGCCGTAATAACGGCCTTGATACGCTTGGGCATTGAGTCAAACAGAGCTTGAATGGCGTGTACAGGTATAGCTGCCCATGCAGCTTCAACACGATACCACAATTCATCACGAGTAGTGACTGGCGTATTGTGGTGAGGCAGTTGCTCGGCCACAATTGACCAGACGTTTTCAATTGGTGAGAGATCTGGAGGATGTGCTGGCAAGGGCGCCAGTAGAACATTTTATGTATCCAGAAAGGCCCGTACAGGACCTGCAAAATGCGGTCGTGCATTATCATGCTGAAATGTAGGGTTTCGCAGGGATCGAATGAAGGGTAGAGCCACGGTCGTAACACATCTGAAATGTAACGTCCACTGTTAAAAGTGCCGTCAATGCGAACAAGAAGTGACGAGGACGTGTAACCAATGGCGCCCCGTACCATCACGCCAGGTGGTACGCTAGTATGGCGATGACGAATACACGCTTCCAAAGTGCGATCACCGCGATGTCGCCAAACACGGAAGCGACCATCATGATGATGTAAACAGAACCTGGATTCATCCGAAAAAATGTCGTTTTGCCATTCGTGCACCCAGGTTCGTCGTTGAGTACACCATCGCAGGCGCTCCTGTCTGTGATGCAGCGTCAAGGGTAACCGCAGCCACGATCTCCGAGATGATATTCCATGTTGCTGCAAACGTCGTCGAACTGTTAGTGCAGATGGTTTTATGCGTCATCCCGACTGCTAGTGATACGAGGCCGTTGGGATCCAGCACGGCGTTCCGTATTACCCTCCTGAACCCACCGATTCCATATTCTGCTAACAGTCATTGGATCTCGACCAACGCGAGCAGCAATGTCGCGATACAATAAACTGCAATCGCCATAGGCTAACCTTTATCAAAGTCGGAAACGTGATGGTACGCATTTCTCCTCTTTACACGAGGCATCACAACAACGTTTCACCAGGCAACGCCGGTCAACTACTGTTTGTGTATGAGAAATCGGTTGGAAACTTTCCTCCTGTCAGCACGTTGTAGGTGTCGCCACCGGCGCAAACCTTGTGTGTATGCTCTGAAAAGCTAATCATTTGCATATCACAGTATCGTCTTCCTGTCGGTTAAATTTCGCGCCTGTAGCACGTAATCTTCTAGGTGTAGCAATTTAATGGCCAGTACTGTCCGTATCTTAGCAAACATTGGTGGTGTACATGTTGGACACTGGTGTGGTCTATGTTCTGCAGTAGCGGTGGGTCTTGGAAAGAACTGGGTGTCTGCCACGGTGTCGGTCTCTTGATGGACATAGATCAGTCACCATTTCCCACAGCGTGGGCGTGCTTCCGATTACTGGACAAATAACAGATGCACATATGTTTGGAAGGCATTGAAAATAATTGTTGTGGACTATCAGTTAATACGTGTAGTAGGAAATATTTTTCTCATAGATTACACTCTGACAGTTATTCATTCGACCAACTTCTGATACACCGCACCATAACGCGAGGAAATGCATCAAAGGGAACTGATTCCATTTAAGTTGTTGAAGCGAAACTCGGCTTTCAGCTGGTGGAAAAGCCGTGTTTCGAGGAAAGCGGTGACATGGACGGCTTCATATTTCCACATCAAATTATGAACTCTGTTTGGCGAGTCTCTCGTTCCCAAGAGCGGTAGGAAGCATTGGTTTACACTCTTGCTCCTGCATTCGGGTAGGAAGGACTCTTGTTGCTACACCTATGAATGAGCACACCCATGACATGCAGCATGCAGCAATGACCACGTTGAGTGCAAATACATCCATACCACTGCCGGTAGAGGTAAAAAACCAGATTCAGAGGCAAGGCTATGTCAGAATGCCTTAGGAGAAATGGGTACAACAGTTCTCAGGCAGCTTGCGTCACTAAAAGGAAAGCTAAACGTCGTGGCGAAAACCTAACTGCTTGAGAAATCAACAACCAGGAAAAGACCAGAGTTACGAGATGACGACGACTCATGAACGGAAATGCAGCTCTATAGAGACGAACTCACACGTTCTCTGCAACTCTACTCCCAACTCAAAAAATAACATGAAATACGTGAGGCTCAAGCACACATCTGGGGGAAAATAGCGCACTGACGAAGGGTAGGGTCACGTGCTTATGTATGCTAGACACACACTTTAAACTTCCTGACAGCCGAGAGTTTATAGGATGCGTCATCCGTATGAGGAATGAAGGCGCTGTTTTTCCGCTGAGACTGTAATATTTATTAAATCATCTTGTTGGTAACGTTATATAGGCAACTAGTATCTGATTGTATAGACACTTTCGTTTACCAACAGCATTAATAAGTGCGTCAAAATAAAAACTATGTAAGCCACTACTTCTATCTCACTGAAACTCTAACTGTTTAAGTCCGAAGCTGTATTGATAACGATATTTGCATGTTCTAATTTCAATACGAGCATAAAAAATGATGTGTAACCATTATTCTCAGTTGCTGCAGTACATACACTCCTGGAAATTGAAATAAGAACACCGTGAATTCATTGTCCCAGGAAGGGGAAACTTTATTGACACATTCCTGGGGTCAGATACATCACATGATCACACTGACAGAACCACAGGCACATAGACACAGGCAACAGAGCATGCACAATGTCGGCACTAGTACAGTGTATATCCACCTTTCGCAGCAATGCAGGCTGCTATTCTCCCATGGAGACGATCGTAGAGATGCTGGATGTAGTCCTGTGGAACGGCTTGCCATGCCATTTCCACCTGGCGCCTCAGTTGGACCAGCGTTCGTGCTGGACGTGCAGACTGCGTGAGACGACGCTTCATCCAGTCCCAAACATGCTCAATGGGGGACAGGTCCGGAGATCTTACTGGCCAGGGTAGTTGACTTACACCTTCTAGAGCACGTTGGGTGGCACAGGATACATGCGGACGTGCATTGTCCTGTTGGAACAGCAAGTTCCCGTGCCGGTCTAGGAATGGTAGAACGATGGGTTCGATGACGGTTTGGATGTACCGTGCACTATTCAGTGTCCCCTCGACGATCACCAGTGGTGTACGGTCAGTGTAGGAGATCGCTCCCCACACCATGATGCCGGGTGTTGGCCCTGTGTGCCTCGGTCGTATGCAGTCCTGATTGTGGCGCTCACCTGCACGGCGCCAAACACGCATACGACCATCATTGGCACCAAGGCAGAAGCGACTCTCATCGCTGAAGACGACACGTCTCCATTCGTCCCTCCATTCACGCCTGTCGCGACACCACTGGAGGCGGGCTGCACGATGTTGGGGCGTGAGCGGAAGACGGGCTAACGGTGTGCGGGACCGTAGCCCAGCTTCATGGAGACGGTTGCGAATGGTCCTCGCCGATACCCCAGGAGCAACAGTGTCCCTAATTTGCTGGGAAGTGGCGGTGCGGTCCCCTACGGCACTGCGTAGGATCCTACGGTCTTGGCGTGCATCCGTGCGTCGCTGCGGTCCGGTCCCAGGTCGACGGGCACATCCACCTTCCGCCGACCACTGGCGACAACATCGATGTACTGTGGAGACCTCACGCCCCACGTGTTGAGCAATTCGGCGGTACGTCCGCCCGGCCTCCCGCATGCCCACTATACGCCCTCGCTCAAAGTCCGTCAACTGCACATACGATTCACGTCCACGCTGTCGCGGCATGCTACCAGTGTTAAAGACTGCGATGGAGCTCCGTATGCCACGGCAAACTGGCTGACACTGACGGCGGCGGTGCACAAATGCTGCGCAGCTAGCGCCATTCGACGGCCAACACCGCGGTTCCTGGTGTGTCCGCTGTGCCGTGCGTGTGATCATTGCTTGTACAGCCCTCTCGCAGTGTCCGGAGCAAGTATGGTGGGTCTGACACACCGGTGTCAATGTGTTCTTTTTTCCATTTCCAGGAGTGTATTATGAAACATTACATAAGGGCTAATCTCGTGCGGGTTCTTTTTATGTAAGTACACTGATATGAGTCTTTCCTAAGTTTACTATTTCCAATGATTTCCTAAGTACCTTTCACATCATGCGCCAAATGTACTCATGGGATAAAATGGCGCAAAACACACGAGACATCGTTCTCCTGCTTCAACGGCGAGTTGAACAACATCGTTATTGAGGAGAAAAATCTTGAAACAGTGACAATCTATGTGGCTTCAGATACAAACATACATATTAAATACTTCTTCCATGGCGGAAATACCTTCAGACTTACAGGTGGAAAGAAGTGATCATCGCCTCCCGAGAGTGATGAGGGCAGGAGGGGAGGAGGGGTGTTCCAGTGCACCACATCTTGAAAAGTTTTAATTTATAGAAATGGTACCAGCGTTTCGCGGATTGTGTGCACATATGCTGACTCTGCTCGATGTCACAGTAGCTGCTGACAATTTTTCATTTCATTCGCTTTTATATTGATGGCACGTTCAGTATTTTTTTTTTAAAGTTCCTGCCATCACCTGTGTTCCGTCCCATCTAGTAATGGGTTAGAGGGTGGATTTCACTTCAGTTATGAAAAGTCGATATCTTTTGATTTTTTAGTTTACATCGTTTTCCTTTAGTGGTAGATAAACAACTTTTGCTAAAATCTACAATGGCAGACAAAAAAAATTGAAGCTCCCAGAAGGACACGAGCGGCTGTCAATGAAACTGCGTACACAGAAACACCATCTGAACTACATATATGATGGGAGTACAGTTCTCTCTGACCGGTGGAACAGAAACCAGAGTGCATTAGTGTTTTCTGTGTTTGGTGTTGTTACTAGGCCTGGTACGGTATGTAAGAGTCATGAACAGCGTCGCATGTTGAGTATTCACAATAAAGGACACGGAGACTCAACATATCCTAGTGAGACAGCATTATCAGCGCTTAATAGAGTTTGAAAGGGGCCTCATTTTAACTCTCCATTTGGCCAGCTGCTTGACTCGTGAAGATTCCAAATTCTTAGGGCTTACGGATATGACTGTGGTCTGATGTTGGACTGCGTGGGAACGTAATGTCAGGCGTACTCGTCATCGTCAAGGTACCGATCGCACAAATATGGCCAACGCAAAGGTGGACTGCCATACACTGTCCTCATCATAACACCTTGACATCTGCGCCTGGTTGACTGATTAAAGGTAATCAGTCCCATCTGCACCTGCCATCGGAGAGCAAGTAATGAAAAGTATCTTGTGTCGTCCAGCGCAGCTGTTGCGAGACAACCAGTCGTCGAACTAGGGAACTGTCCATTGCGTAGTCTACCATTAACACAACCACACAAACGGTTGTGTTTGGAATGGTGTCCTCACTGGGAAATATGGATTGCTGATGAACAGCGTCGCATCGTGTTCCGCGACGAATCACGGTTTTGGACTACCTCGGATAATCAATTTCGGTAACTACGGCGGTGATCTGGGTTGCGGACCCTCCCTCCTCATATTTTGGATGGGCGCAGCAGTGTTGCTCCTGGCGTCACATTGTGAGCAGCCATTGAATATGGCTTCAGGTCACAGGTGGAATCGATTGACCGATCACTGAGGATACAACGGTACATCACGGACTTCCTGCATCCTCTTACGTCTCTTCTGGCAGTATCGTGGTGTAATTTTGCAACAGTATCATGCTTGTCCAGACATGGCACGTATGTCCATGACCCGCGTGCATGATGCTGATGTACACCCGTCGCCAGCAAGATATCTAAATTTTTGTACGATAGAACATGTGTGGGTCCAGTTCGGATGTCAACTCTATCCCAGCGCCACTATCCTGGGCCTGAAATATTCGTTACAACAGTTGTGGACTACTTTGCCTCTGGAGACAATGCAACGACTCTTGGTAACCGTATCGGTCCAGGTAACCAGAGTAGAAGTTGTGCAACGCCATACAAATAAGTTGGTTCTTACCGCCAAGTACTTTGTAAATGTAACTCAACTTTTTAATCACTGAAATAACATCACACACCCACTTAACCTGTGAACTTTCATTCCGTTTCCTCGTCTCCTTCTCGGTGATTCACCTTCTTTTGGCAGACAGAGTATATCCTCTTTTCCTTTCTATATAATTGCTAGCAAGGACGTAGTTTCTGTTTAACGTATGTGTAGGCCACATAATACTTTAAAATATGGTAAACTCAGTAGTAATTTACGAAAACAGTAAGGCCGCTAGTACCCAGATGTTCTGTGGCACAAAAAAAATATCAACATCATCCATTAATTGCTGGTCCTTCATCGATGTTGCGAACTCAGAAATAAACTGGCTCGTCTCGGCACTATTTTGAATACATTTCCGGCATAGTTCTCTTTCTTTTTGCAGTTAACATCGAATACTAATTCTGTTGTACAGTGATTGGTGAAATCTAATGTCTACATAGTTCCAGTTGCGTTTTCAGTAACACTCTTGACGGTCGGTTTTCGATAAACAATCTTCCTACCAACTGAATGACCATGATAACGTAGTAGTGTCTCATACTAGGCACTAATCAGCTGTGCAGTCTTAAAGTACCGACTGTACACCGGCCTGCGCAGGCCAATTGAAAGAGCAGGCAGCGCCACACCTCCAGGGAGACAGCGTTCAGCACCCACTGTCAAACGCTGACTTAATCAGTTCGGACACAGTCCCGTGCTGATAATAACACTTAGCCTGCAGTCTGCCAGTAGTAACAGTAGGTAAAGTACGTGCAAGTGGGAAGCACAGGAGCCACTTCATAAACAGAAGCTATATTTATTTTCTTTTTAGAAATAAAGTGTTGAATAATTTGAAAGTTTAATGTACAGATCATTTTTGGATTCCTGCCACCAGCTCTGACTCCCACACTAGCCGACACAACTATCAACAGCATAAAATTCACCACTTTATTCACCTATAGCTGTCTATAGGTCAGTATAGGTGTCTATAGGTGAGTAAAATCGTAATATGTCTATAGGTGAGTAAAATCGTGAGTAAATGTATGTCTTAGAAATAAATATGCTGAATTTGGTAAGCGTTAACTGATGATTTTTAAATGTGGAAAGGAAGAGAACAAACTCAGAAAAACAGGTGAATTATGAGTTACGATAATAGCTCTCTTTGAACTTCCATGTCTTGGGGAAATACTTTTTCTTCAAAGAAGCTTTCTTATTATTCTAACAAAGTTAAAAATGTTTCTGCCCCATTGCATATTTTGTTCTTCCTCTCAACGAGTTACCAGAAGCGTTTACCTACATTACGTCACAATAAAGGCCTTCTCTTCAGAGGCAGCACTTCGGCGTAAACGTAGGGACACGTGTCGTCCACCTGTTTCCGGAAGTGTCCTAATTTCTGTTATCTCGTTCTTACCATACTAACCTGAAAAAACAAGGGACGGGAAACAGTTACATAGGGGCCGCTAAGGAAAGGCCTTCGGACTTCCACAACAAGGTTCAATGACAAGTGCCTCTTTTTCTACTGCTGTTCCTCAGTGGAAGGGCATCTCTAAATTAGATGAGGCCTATAATAATAAAAAGAGTACCTCGTTAACTTTGATGAAAGCGGTCTAAATCCACTTTGCACCACAGTCTTTTGTTCCGAGATGCTGTTGAGTGATACCCGGAAGACGGTGTTTTTCTTTCATTGCTAAGCTCTGAACTGCACCCAACAAAGCTCAAATACTTCTCTCTCTTTCTGTTAATCTGAGTCTGTAAACTCACTGTTGTACATGCACAATTCTCTCAGTCATTATCTAGATCTCTACACTTTCGGGTATGAAATAGAGCGATACTGGGTAGGAAATGCAATGAAAATACATTGGCGTACAAAACTTGAGAACGAAAGCAATTTTCGTATGACGTATCACTGTCAAGTAACATAGCTCGATGAAACTTGGGTCACACATTGAAAGAACAACTGAAGTTTAGTTCATAAGGTAACTGAGAGACATACACAGTGAGAAGAACTGAAATGAAACTTTTATTACGAAGGCAATAATTATACTGAAATCACCGCGGTTCATGATGACCCCCTGGACATTATAAAAGCGGGACATAGTTCTTAATGCGGTTTGTGAACACCATCGACAGCAGTGCCTGTTCTTCAACGTGCTGTCATGTTTCCCATATGTTTAGTAAGGATTTCTCGTGTTAGGGCGTTCCATTCCTTCACTAGTGCAATTGCTAACTGCTGCATAGACGTTGGTGCATGTGGAAATGTTGCAGTACGTCGACTCAACGCATCCACAACCAAACCTCATCCGCTCTATCCTTTAAAACCAGATTTCATGTGGAGTCCAGTAAACCCCAACGATGAGAAAGAACATATCTATCCGTCAAAATCTAGCGCATAAATGAGGAAAAGGAGTGGAGAGCACTTGGATAAATGCCGTAGCTTGACAGCTATTCAGAACCTCAGCAGTTCCCGTGCCTCCATCTCGGTGTCATAGACGAAAATACAGCCCGTGATATTTACTGCAACCTGGATCTCTACCGGAGGGTTAAACAAAGTTGGCCTGTAGTGACCTCGCCACCTTCAATTACGCTGCTGTGACGTCCTGTGATACAGAGAGGAGCTTTTTCAGGTACAAAACTATCATCAGCGACAACCGTAGATTTCTGAAAATGGAAAACTTGAAATTCACCTTGTGATCAAGTGCATAAACTGAATATGGACAGGGCGTGTCGGAAGTTCCATGCGGCTTTTCGCGGATGATGCTGTAGTATACAGAGAAGTTGCAGCATTAGAAAATTGTAGCGAAATGCAGGAAGATCTGCAGCGGATAGGCACTTGGTGCAGGGAGTGGTAACTGACCCTTAACATAGACAAATGTAATGTATTGCGACTACACAGAAAGACGGATCCTTTATTGTATGATTATATGATAGCGGAACAAACACTGGTAGCAGTTACTTCTGTAAAATATCTGGGAGTATGCGTGCGAAACTATTTGAAGTGGAATGATCAAATAAAATTAATTGTTGGTAAGGCGGGTGCCAGGTTGAGATTCATTGGGACTTAGAAAATGTAGTCCATCAACAAAGGAGGTGGCTTACTAAACACTCGTTCGACCTATACTTGAGTATTGCTCATCAGTGTGGGATCCGTACCAGGTCGGGTTGACGGAGGAGATAGAGAAGATCCACAGAAGAGCGGCGCGTTTCGTCACAGGGTTATTTGGTAACCGTGATAGCGTTACGGAGATGTTTAGCAAACTCAAGTGGCAGACTCTGCAAGAGAGGCGCTGTGCATCGCGGTGTAGCTTGCTGTCCAGGTTTCGAGAGGGTGCGTTTCTGGATGAGGTATCGAATATATTGCTTCCCCCTACTTATACCTCCCGAGGAGATCACGAACGTAAAATTATAGAGATTCGAGCGCGCACGGAGGCTTTCAGGCAGTTGTTCTTCCCGCGAACCATACGCGACTGGAACAGAAAAGGGAGGCAATGACAGTGGCACGTAAAGTGCCCCCCGCCACACAGCGTTGGGTGGCTTGCGGAGTATAAATGTAGAATGTAGATGTAGATGAACTAATTTACAGTATGTTAAATAAGTGGTGTCCAGCAGCAAAAACATGATTTTATTATTTGGATAGGTGTTATTCTTATCGCTGTCCCTTTTCTTCAGTCACATGACGACATTTCAAATATAATTGCTAGTTAGTTTCAAACAGCACAAAAACTCACTATTTGTTCATAAGTGAATTTCGTGTTACATGGTATATAAAAATGATCAACAAGAATATCTTTAAACAAACTTAAGTAAAGTCATTTTATTTTTTATTATCAGATTTACATACATTTTACGTTACACATGCTTGCATATTTCGCTACTTTTTTAGTTGATTACCATACAGACCCTAATAATGACGCAACTTAGGAGCACCATGATCACATATATTGTTGATAAGGGGGGAACAGAGACAATTATCCAAAGCGCCATGCTTTGGGCGCAGCAGCAATTACACACGTAGATGAAGGGCTCAGCATACATTAAGTGTGTCCGATTTGGTGTAACGTTAGTCCGTTGTTTCAAACATGAGACTGAATTACTGAAGATTATAGACACGGCAAGACAGCACCAACAAACATAGGTGATGCAGCTCACCGAATTTCATCCAGTCCATTTCTGATGTGAGTACTCAGTAAGTTCGGCATGAATTTTCAGTTGTGTAGATGAACTGATGCTGACAGAATATTGTTCATTGTTACAGACACAGTCATCATCGAAACATCTTTTCCAGCTAAGGACGTAAAAAGCATTTTCACTGTGTAAACTGTTTGTACTTGAACACTCAAGGATCGAAAATTTTATTATACCTTCATAACAACCTGAAGTGATTGTTGTTATAAGTAGTTGCTCTTTTCGATAGCAATTCCATGCGGTTTCTGTCAAAGATGAATGTCTAGTTGTTAAGTTCTGAAACGTACGCTGTATTCTCCTGAAAGCACTATGTATTTTGCAGCTAGATAAAGTACAAATTGATATTGCTGCTAACGGTGCTTACCCTAGTATTAACGAACAGCAAATGTTTCATACATCTCATTAGCTCAAACGTAATAGCAACATTGTGGATGTTAGAAGCATTTCTTCAAGAAATGTAGAGTTCTGTTAATCCTTTTTGTTTCAACTGTAGCATTTTCGTGGCAGTAATAATTTTGCCTGAATGCTTCACGAACGCTGCGTAGGATGATGTGAAAACTGCACAGTATTGCCACAAGTCAGCTGCACCTCAAAAATACTGTGCAGTTTTCACAGCACCAGCCTACAGAACGACCGTGAACCATCCAGCTATTACCCGGGAAAGTATCTGACAGCACCGTAATGATGTTAAGCGGAACTTCTCGTTACGACTCGGATGTAACACAATGTGAAGTCAAACTGACAGTCACAATTTTATAGAATCCTGTGTTGTATGAACTCTACGGCGGCGGGGATGCAATGAGGTGGGCCGGCCGCGGTGGCCGAGCGGATCTAGGTGCGAAGTCCGGAACCGCGCGACTGCTACAGTCGCAGGTTCGAATTCTGCCTCGGGCATGGATGTGTGTGATGTCCTTAGGTTAGTTAGGTTTAAGTAATTTTAAGTTCTAGGGGACTGATGACCTCAGATGTTAAGTCACATAGTGCTCAGAGCCGTTTGAACCATTTTGCTATGAGGTGGTTGGTTTTAATCAGGACGTTGATCAATGGTTGCTCAAGGAAACATCATTTACTAATCAATTTTCCTAGTGAGTAACTACAACAATATTGGCGAGCTGAGCGATGGCAACGCCCTCCAGGACATGTGTTGAAGACAGTGGGTGCGAAGGCGCTGATGTAAGCAGGTGGTGCGCGGACTGCTGCGACTCCAGCGGTTCAATTGGTACGTTGACGTTAGGTGCGAACGGCCGCACATGTGCTGTCTAGACTCAACTTTGCAGCTCAGGGCAATTCGCACCGGAAGCGAGCCGTGGAGCCTGTAGAGGAAGACAGTTTGCAACAGCAGTGCCCACCCTTTCAAGAGCTGGCAGACAGCGACAGTGCGCCTGCAGAGGCGAAGGTGGGGGACGGCCGCACTCCCCTGGACTCGAAAAGCGGCCTCCAGGGTAGGAGGCTGGCAGTGACTGGAAGTTGGTGCAGGGGTGGCCCACATGCCGGACGGTACTAAGTACACAGCACTGGACTCTGAGCCAGCAGTAGCTGGAGGCCGACTTGCGGTGACAGCTTGTAGAACCATGTGGTCTTGTGGACCAGCATAGACTTCCCATCATTGCCATTAGCAGTGTCATCTACTCTGGATAGGACTTTAATTGTGTAACAGAGCTAATTGACACTGCAGAAGTCTCACACCTGCTTTATGTTGAAACCGCTGTAATTTACTCTTCGCTTCCCAATTCCCCCACTCTCTCGCAGCTCTTCCCCCTCTTCACCCTCTTCATCCTTCCTTCTTCACTCTTCTTCCTCACTGCTACTTCCCAACCGCCCCGCCCCCCTGTCCCTTGTAGCCCTTCCCCCTCTTCATTCGCCCCTCTTTAGTATTCTTCCACACTGCTATCGACGTTTGCCTCACCCTCTCCCATCCTCCACACGCATCGTCGCTTCAACCCCATCCATACTTTGCCCTTGTTTCCCCCCCCCCCCCCCCCCCATCCACCCATCCCTCTTTTGTCCCTCTTCCCATACGCATTATAATGATTTGTTCTTATCTTCCTTCCCTTCATTTCACGCACACGATGACACTAGTATGCCAACGTCCTTAACATAGTGGTGAGACCGGTCCCTGTCAAATCACTGAAGTTAAGCGCGGTTCTGTTTGGAGCGCACTTGGAATGGGTGACCGTCCAGGTCTACGGAGCGCTGTTGGCAAGCGGGGTGCACTCAGCCCTTGTGACGCCAATTGAGGAGCTACGTGATTGAGAAGTGTCAGTTCTGGTCACAAAAGCTGACAACGACCGGGAGAGCGAAGTGCTGACCAAATGCCCCTCCTCATCTACATCCAGCGACGCCTAACAGCAGAGAATGACATGGCGGTTGTTCGATACTATTGGGCCTTCCGATGCCTGTTCCGACGAAGCTTTTAGTGAACACTAGTACATATAAAGATCTACAGAGGCATTTATGCTCAGCCATTGGGATACATGCATGCTGCAGTATTTTTTAATGAATTTGATGTAATTCGGTTAGGTTCATGTTGTGACCATGACCGTATTCTATGTTTATAATAAGACTGCGGCTGTGTCTGACTCATAAAAGAAGTCACCATCTTCCTGTCTGCACTACACCATGATATCCATGCATGTCAAGTGAAGGGCTATGTGATCTATTAATGAACGGTGTACAGTAATTTTATTCTTTTCGTCACTGCACTTCTCGCATTTTCAGTCTTACACAACTAATTTAAATGTGAGATGTTTTATGAGCTTAGTATTTATGTACGTCATGCTTTATTTTGTCACCATAAGCAAAGAGTCTCTGTCGGTTTGTGTTGTAGCTCTACTTCATTCTTTCATAGTCCAACTTCCTGTAAGACTCACGCAAACATGATTTATCTGTATTAAGGTTAGCTCCTTAATCCTTTTATATTTTATATTTTTAAAAAATTTCTATAGACAACCCTTTAGGTATGTGGCAGATGTACCGCTACATTAGCACCCTCTTGTAACTCACTTGCATTAACAGCATGTAGCATTACAATAAGTTTGCACTTGGCAGTGACATATAGCACATGATGAGATACGTACCCATATGTCAGTACTGTCAACTATTTCCACATGAAAATTATTTATATTTTTTTTAATTTGGTAAAATTTCTCGATAACTCCTGTCATTGTAACATAATTTACTCATTACCTACTTATGATATCTTTTAAATATATCTTTGTAGGCTTCGAAAATGATATTATTTCGATAGGTGTAAGCCAATGTTCATCGAATAAAAAGGTGTGGCTGAGACAAGCGAAGTTGCACTCCCCTCATAGCTTGCTGCTGCCAGACTGCATACATGCATCTAAAAATAAGAGGCTTTTGTACGGCCTTGATGATTGTGTTACCAAAGCATCAGTTGTAGTAGGGACGGCGAATGGCCGACTTTAGTTTATTGGCAAAATTTTGGGAAAATGTGGTTCGTCTGTACCGTAGAGTGCATAACGGAGGCCAGTGCAACCCGCTGTTGAATATTGTTCGAATGTCTGGGATCCGCACCGGTTCGGACTTGTGTGAGGCCTTATGCTATCACGGAGAAGAAATCCTTTTCCATTTCTATGGCGACGAACACGTTGAAGCCGTTTCAAATGGTTCAAATGTCTCTGAGCACTGTGGGATTAACATCTATGGTCATCAGTCCCCTAGAACTTAGAACTACTTAAACCTAACTAACCTAAGGACAGCACACAGCACCCAGTCATCACGAGGTAGAGATAATCCCTGACCCCGCCAGGAACCGAACCCGGGAACCCGCACGACCACGAGCTGCGGACTGAAGCCGTTTCTTCAAGTTCCTGTGGGTAGCACAATAAACTTCAGAGTTGATGATTCTACTGGTTAGAAGTGAGGCACTATGTTCGACAAAAAACCTCCATGATTAGCCTCGTAACGCTCAAGGAGTTCCGCACAGAGGGTCCTATGTTGCTCTTTATGGTTTGTGTCAGGAGTCTAGGAACCTAACGGGAACCAACCTTTGGGTACCCAACTGTTGAACGAGTGTGTTAGCACTATCAACAGATGTTCAGTTGTTGAGCCATGTGTTTGATTCTGATCTGTCGATCACTTCAAATGTGTGACCGCTCGTTCCAAAATTCCTGGAGTCACAGCTGTTTGCCGCCAGTGGGCACGTGGGAGATCAGAAGGGTTTGCGCTGGCTTGTTGTAGTGATGACTGACGTTCGCCCAAGGACTCACCGCGCTTTTGTTCACTGCCAGGTCTCAGTAGACATTCTGTTAGCGCCTGTGAGTATATACGAAGCTTTGATTTTCCTCCAAAAGAAACGCAATGACAGCTCTCTGCTTATAACGCATATCTTTTACAGACGCCATTTTGATGGCCACATTGTAGTGCCACCACCTATCGGAGCTTCATGAAAGCAAAGCGCTGATTAAGTGAATAACGTTGATGGCACCGTGAGGTTATTCGTGGTTGATGGTGTTGTTGTCTATAGGAAAGATTCAACACTACAGGACTGTAGCAAAATGTTGTGCCAAGGGTGGCACTGTTTTGTTTCTGTACCTATTTGGCACCACTCTGGACCTGTGGAAATGGAAATGAGCGTTTGGCGTCATTGGTCGGGAGGCCCCTTACGGGGCAGGTCCGGCCGCCTTGGTGCAGGTCTTATTACATTCGACGCCACATTGGGCGACCTGCGCGCCGGATGAGGATGAAATGATGATGAAGAAAGCACAACACTCAGTCCCTGAGCGGAGAAAGTCCCCGACCCAGCCGGGAATCTAACCCAGGCCCATAGGACGGCAATCCTTCACGCTGACCACTCATCCATCGGCCCTGGACCTATGAGTCGCTGGGCAGTTATGGTGTACGCTTCCTCTAGAGAATCAGTCTTACATCCTGGCTCCCGGCGGTATCGTGTATTTCGTTGCAAGCCGAGTTCAAAGCTGTGAGTGCGGAATGGATGAGGTTCCAGTGTCAGCAGCGGAGAGACCCCCACGTCCTTACGGCCGACCACACACCTGGAGATTTGGGAAAGTGTGACTCGCTGTTGTTGAGCGTGCAGGTGTGGCTGACATTTCTGGTATATTCTTCCGATACAATACGGCGTCATTCGTAAGTAAATGTGGTTTCCATATCGCAAGAAAGATAGCTTCAATCAGCCACCGCACCTTCGCTCAGCTGGAGTGTTGAATTGTTTCAATTCGCTGGAAAATTTTGTAACTTGTTTGCTAGATGAAACTAGTTGTTGGTAATACGGTAATATACCACAGTCAAAGTTTTCATTCTATGGTAATGGGTACAACTACTTAGTACCATTTTTCTACTCCCTAAATGAATTCGCTCACTGCAATTTCTTAACATCAGCTGTATTAGGTAGAGATCTACAACCCGACAGCGACAGATGAAAATTTTGTGCCGGACTGGACTAGTATATAAGGATGTAGACAGTGTGACGTTTGGAAGTTTGGATCGTTCATGGGAGTGTGCACGGATGGCAGAAGTGTTTGAGGCGACTGCTTGTAATAAGCCAGAATACTGGGTTTTAGTCCCGCTCCGGCACAAATTTTCGTCTCTGTTTGGTGGAACATCTATACTTAATACAGAGGTTGTGAAGGAATTCGCATTCAGAGAATTAATTTCCAAAAATATTTCATATGGCTCTGGATCGTCATCAGTGTCTGTTCTTTCAGACATGCATGTAAGTATTCGGAACGATGTACATATGCGGACTGAGGCCACGAATCAGAACTTGTACCAAGGCTGGGATTCGAACCCAAGTCTCCTGCTCGCTAGGCAGATCCACTAACCACTACGCCACCCTGGCTTTTCGCAACGGCGTGATCTACCCTAGCACGCCACCTTCCTCAATCCAAATTCCCATTCATGCCATAGCCCAATTGGTATTTCCCCTAAATTTCTTCAGTCTGCATATGTACATCATAGATATTTGAGGCTTGAAAAGTTCTCTGGAACCATATTGTTTCGTTTGATCAAGCACGCATGCACAGGCTTTTGGGCAGGAGCCCCCGTTTCGTTCGATATTGAGGTGCTGTTCCAATACAGCTGGACAGTTGGACAGCCTCAGCAATGCTGGTCGAGTTTAGGGGTTATGTTTTCAGATTAATGAGCCATTTACCGCAGCTCCCGTGCTAGAAATATTGTCGTTTGAGCAAAAGAGAATCCTCATTGCTCAGTTGAGCTAGGAAGGAACCCACCTCACGTAATGATAAGGGCGGCGGAAACAGCACAGCACCATTTCTGAAAGGACTGTGAATCGCGAAGTTTGTTTCCACATCTTACAAACATTGGTAAAACCGCAACTTGAGGAAAGAGGCGTTACAGCGCCTCCTCACTGCACTATGTAGTGCGCGAGTCCTAAACGAACTCTTTCCAGGACGGTGAGTAGGTCGTGGTTAGTTAACTGCTCCCTTAAAATGGCCACTAAGAAGCTCTGACCTCACCACACCTGCCCCCTCGTTGTGGGGAATCACTGAGGTGCTTGTTTCTGCACGTCGTTATGCAACAAACGAAGAACTGTGCAAAGCTGTGGAGGTTGCATTTCGCACAAGACGGAACATGTTCAGAAACATGTCAAGAAGGAAGTGGAGGTGTGTGTGGAAAATCATTTACAGCATGATGGGGACATGCCGATATACTGTACACTTAATACGTAAGTAAGTAGTTGTGCCAAATCAAATCAATAAGCCTTCGATTCAAGATGGTACAGGGACTTCTCGCCCACCCTGCAGACGTAGATTTAGATGAATTCAGAATAAAATTGGCAATCATATTTAATTGTGAAAAAGTATAATGCCGTCATCAACATTAACACAGTTCTGAACATCACAGTGCTTTACTTGTCACTGACTATTGCGGATGGTAGCCCTTGGAATCCTCAGACCTCCGAACTGACTTACCCAGTCAGTAATAGCGGGAACTTACAGTTTCACGTCGACTCAGAACCATTGTGCAGTTCACCATTTTCACGTTAGTACAGAAGGCATATCTGGTTCAGAAGTGACTGTAAGTTGTTTGTTCCGGAATTATCTCTGAAGGGGATGAGGCTGTATGAAAGTTTTAAAATAGATAAAACGTTTAGGACTGGATTGTTTTAGCCGAAAGTTTTCATTAAAATGTATTCAATTGTTAGAAAAACTTAACATATTTAGTTTGGTTACAATGAAAATCCATGCAGCTTCGGTCATACACTAACTGAACAACGCTGACTTTACGTAGAAGACGAGAAAGTAGGTGCCTAGGGCTGTGTTTACCTTGTTTTACACTTCGAGTTCAGATATAAGTTTTGTGTTGTTATCAAACTCGTTTGCAGTTGAGCATGTGTTATTAAACGTTTTCTACTTGGTGGTTCCGATGAAGAGAGCAGTTTTGAGAATAAACTATCACCCTGCATCGGGGTGCGCGCTCATCTGAAACACTCTGGCAGTTTCAGGCAGTGCGCTGGTCAAGCTCTCGAATCTGGAACGTATGCCTCTTCGTGGGCTACTGCTTTATCTACTGACGTTTCGGGGCACTGGCACCGACACCTTATCCGCAAAATGGCAAAGGTTCTGGGTTCGAGTCCTCGTCCAAAACTCAATTTTAATGTGATAGGAAAAATGAAGGCAGCAGTTCTCTTTTAGTTGCTGACGGTATAACATCCACTCTTGCATGTTTAAACTGCGAACCGGAAAGAAAATACACATTTCGATGAAACCAAGTGAACAAAACGCAATTTTTGAAGTTCTGTGGCAGATACAATGCACTGATTTCACACGGCGAGCTGTTTGTCACTTGCAATTTCTTTGTGCATTGCCTAATGCTTCATGTTGCCGCATTTAAAAGTGTAGTTTTAGACCGTTAGAATGACACATGTTAAAGGACGAAAATAAAACTTAATTTTCATTTCTGAAATCAGAACAACAAAGCGAGCAATTATTTTGCATGTAACAACAATAAACAATGAAATATTTACTCGACTAGTATTGCAAGGTATTTTGAAGTTTTTTTCTGTGAATTTTAGCAAAAAGGCACGATGAGCTATGTAGTTGTAGCATAAACCGTGTATTTCAACATAAATATACTACATAGAGACATTATTAACTAAAGTTTCCAAAAATATCGAATCATTTCTAGTTCTAATGTGGGTCTCTAATTTTGATTTTGTATATCTCGTCATCCGTGATACAGTTGAATTAATAATGTTTGTCTGACAGGATTTCTTCTTTTGCAGAAAGTAATTTCAATGTATTCATCGCCAATCGGGTGATGAATCTCTCTCTTAAAGCTCAAAACAAATGTAAATGTCGTTAGGTCTTGTAGTCCAGCAAACACCAGCACTGCATGATGGGTCTCCCAAAGCAACCTGACAAAAATTTGCTTATGTCATTTATCGGTGAATATCTCTTCTAAGTGTTACTCTGGGATGAAGAGGTTGGCACAGTCAGGAAACTGATGACTTAGATGCAGAAACTCAGCTTGTAGGGTGATTCTGGCCATGTTGTACATTAACATGCAATTTCGTTTCTTAAAAGATTACGGAAATCGCTAGGACCACGCTGCGGGATTCGACGCTTCCCTGTATCTTACATATAAAAAAAATTCGTCTTGCATGAAATAGAAGGGACCGATGACCTCGCTGTCTGGTTCCATCCCCCAAATCGATCGATCAATCGATCTATCGACCAACCGACCGACCGACGGAAAGATTCAATAATGGTCGAGGAATTCACTGATTGTACCTTGGTTAATACGGGTAATGATATATTTCCAGAATTTCCATAGTTCACAACTTTGTAATCCTACATTGGACGTACTTTGATGAATTGCATATTTTCCTTTAGTGGCGTCCAACATTGCAACTTAAATAAAATAGCTTTATACAATCTCTTCCAATCAGTACACAGTCTCAACTAAAAGTAATTCGAAGAAATTCCCTTCAAGTTGATATTGACATTCCATGGAGTAAAGGTCGCTCTTTCCGGAGTGCAGAACTAGAGCTAGCTCGCTTCAGTCATTTGTCTATCATCGTTGGCCGCGCAGCAAAACTTCATACGATATACGCTGTACACATTAAGTACCGAGAAATTCATAGTGGGACGGGGATTACCGTAAATGAAATAGGGTCTGAGCAGATAAATTTAATTGGGGTTATATTTTTGGAAAATAACAGCAAAATATTCGATATAATTTTCGTTTCCATTTTCTTTTGAAGTCTCACACAAAAATAAGTATGTGGCGTACAACCTTTACATCATTCTTGATTAACATTTGTTTGATTCTCTTAATTTCGTAGATTACTATAATGGCTTTGCTTTTCTCTAGGGACGGAACGTAACTCTCATTATGCGCTCTCTCCACGAACTTCAACTACGGAAGGGAAACACATAAGGAAGTAGGCGGAGATGTACATTCTGACCTAAGACTTTACTTTACCTTATCTCGATGTTACGTATTTAATTATTCCTTGACCTAAGATGCAAAGCATACGAACCGTTATAGCTGTAGAGAGGCTTTCCAGTTGAAGGAAACACGCCTTTAAAATGGGTCTCTGAGCATTACACAGATTGTCAGTAATTGTTCAGTTTTTCGCATATCAATGAAGGCGGTATACTGGGTTCGCAGTTGTTAAATCTTGAAGCTGGGGAAATTTTCTTTGCAACACTACTTTATTCACTACTTTCTTAGAATATGACCGATTTCGGAAGATGACCGAGCGAGGTGGCGCAGTGGTTAGACACTGGACTCGCGTTCGGGAGGACGACGGTTCAATCCCGCGTCCGGCCATCCTGATTTAGGTTTTCCGTGATTTCCCTAACTCGCTCCAGGCAAATTCCGGGATGGTTCCTTTCAAAGGGCATGGCCGGCTTCCTTCCCCATCCTTCCCTAATCTGATGAGACCCATGACCTCGCTGTCTGGTCTCCTTGCCTCAACAAACCAACCAACCAACCAATTTCGGAAGATGAAATTAACACCATCCTATATGCACCTTGGCCAAATACTACGCCGAAATTTAAATCGTAAACCAATGTCAAAATGAGGCAGCCCGGCTAGCCGCGTGGTCTAACTCGCTGCTTCCCGAGCGGGAAGGCGTGCCGGTCCCCTGCGTGAATCCGCCCGGTAGGTTAGTGTCGACGTCCGGTGCGCCGGCCAGCCTGTGGATGGTATTTAATGCAGTTTTCGATCTACTTCGGTGAATGCAGGCTGGTTCTCCTTATTCCGCCTCAGTTGCACTGTGTCGGCGATTGCTGCGCAAACACCGTTTCCACGTCCGCGTACACCATAATTGTTCCACCACGCAAACATCTGGGGTTACACTCAAAAAATGTTCAAATGTGTGTGAAATCTTATGGGACTTAACTGCAAAGGTCATCAGTCCCTAAGCTTACCCACTACTTAACCTAAATTATCCTAAGGACAAACACACACACCCATGGCCGAGGGAGGACTCGAACCTCCGCCGGGACCAGCCGCGGTTACCCTCATCTGGTATGAGACGTTTCCGGGGGCGTCCACTGAGGGCTGAACCGCACAATAATCCTGGGTTCGATGTGGGACAGCGGTGGGATGGGTCGACACCGCCGGGATAACAAGGCCGTCCAGCAGTGTTAGTGACGTCACACTAAGCGGCCCATAGCCGACGCAGCAGTCCACGGACACCTCCGTACAGACGCGCCTGATGCTAACGATGTTCTGTCCGTCATATAGAAAGGAGCGAACTATAATTCGAACCAAAGATAAAATTATATATATTCTTCTAAACAGCATAAAGGTTCATAACGAAATACCGATTACATATACGGGCAGGAATAGGTTCTAGAACTCCTCTGAAAAGTGTCTATCTTCAGTACCAGAATGAACATCAAATTGTCAGGTTTTCTAAATAGAAAAGCACTTTGTTAGTAACAGACAGCAATAATGAGACTTGCAGTTGGCGATTTCTACGTGGAAAAGCTGTAGAGAGATTGAAAAATGGTAAGTAAAGAGAGTCTCAGCCTTTTACTCACATTCTTACATGTAATGCACTTGGTTCATTTTCATTTGCTTACCTTTCATTACATTTTTAAGATTGTTTCAAGAAGTGTATCTTCAATAGCAGAGTGAACTTCAAATTGTCAGGCTTTTCTCAAAGGAAAGAGCAGTCCCTTAGTATCACAGTGGAAGAGAGAATCTTGTGTTCAGTGATGTCTATGTCAAAAGGAGAATATTTGATATCTATCTTTTGTTTCCTAACTGGGGATACACTTGTAAAAATCCTTGAAAAGAACTGTCACCATGAACATATGAGTAAATTCACAATAGTCATGTGTTTTATGAGATAAAGCAAACTCTTGTTACCTTATTGTAAACGAAAGCTGTGAGTATTTTGCTATGTATGACAGTGTTTAAGATAATTTACTTTCAGTGTAATAGCTTGAAAATGTTAAGTCCTCCTGTCAGTTGGCATTTATCACCACCTGTATGCGAGTTTTAAAGCTAAATAGTGTTCTGACAATTATAAAATAGTGGCAAAGTTCCTCAATCGATTAAACTTATTCCTGCCCGTATATGTAATCGGTATTTCGTTATGAACCTTTATGCTGTTTAGAAGAATATACATAATTTGGGCTTTGGTTCGAATTATAGTTCGCTCCTTTCTGTATGACGGACAGAAGATCGTTAGCATCAGGCGCGTCTGTACGGAGGTGTCCGTGGACTGCTGCGTCGGCTATGGGCCGCTTAGTGTCACGTACCTAACACTGCTGGACGGCCTTGTTATCCCGAGGGTGTCGGATGGGTGCTGTGACCCGTTGTGGGGTTGTGAACCACTGAGGGCTACGGCAGGACGAAGCCTCCTCTTCGTTTCTAGGTCCTCGGTTTAATACATACATAGGTACAACGTCAAAATGAGGTCCATTGGAAACTTATACAAATTACCTACAGCCTTCGTTATATCACCGTGTAATTTGCCATGTCTTTATTTAATATATAAATATGTAAGCTATAAATCCTGAAATGTAGGGGCAGAAAGACTTTCCGCTATTTGAAGTATAGCTCCCATTTGAGCACTATCAATGATGGACAATGTCTGTATCGTGTAAGCTGTTACAGCATTTCTGCTTCAGACGGTAAGAAACGTGATAATTTAAAACGTAATTGCTGAATATTGATACTAAACAACAAAAGAAACGTTCGTTCAAAAGAAAAAAAAAGGGGAAAAAGAAAGCAATGATTTATTCTTTTTTTATGGTATCTGTTACAACGTTTTCGGACACGTATTAGTGGTCACTAATATCGGCTGTGGCCACCATTTAATTTTTTGACACGCTGGACTCTGCTGGGGACACATCCAATGAGATGTCTGAATGATGTGGAGGAATGGAGCCCGTTCTTAATGTACAACAGAAACCAGAGAGGATAGTGATTTAGGAGTCTGGGGTCTGGAGGGAAGTCGATGATCGAATTCATTTCAAAGGTGGTCCATTGGTTTTAAGTCAGAACTCTCGGCAGAGAATGTAATTTCAAGAATGTTATTGTCCATATACCATTACCTCACGACTGCTTTATGACATGGACCACTGCCTTGCTGATAATCATTCATCGTCTACGAACTGTTCCTCTAGTGAACACAGCACGCAGTGCTGGAAAATGTTTTCACATCCTTTCGCATTTAACATTGTCTTTACGTGAATAAGGGGACGAAAAATTAACCACGAGAAACACTCCCATACCGGGAAATTACTTTTTTTTTGAATTATTGGCACCAAACATTATGGCAATCGCCAAACCCAAATCCTTACATCGGATTAGCACGGAGTACAGCGTGATTCATCACTTCAGATCATTCGGTTCCAGAAGTCCACTGTCAAGTAGCGTTGCTCTTTACACCTCTCAAGAGTCTATTGCCGCAGAATTGGTCTGTGTACGAGGAGCTCCTCGACCGTTGTAGCCCCCTATTTTTAAGTCGCTACCCGAAGACAATGTGCTAGTTGGACTGCTCGCGACTGATTCCTTCTTCTGATTTCATGAGATTTTTTTACAGCCAACATCCGTAATGCTGGTCTTGGTTTAGCTGAAGTTGTTCGTTACCGTTTCCACTTCACAAACACATGGCACCAGCAGTCGACATCCGCAGCCTTTTGATTGGTTACGCAGGTTAAATCCAAAGCGTAGCCCACGTTCGAAGGCACAGAGCACTCCTGATCGATTCATTCTTCTGTTCTTGTTCCTCGATTGGTAACGCAACACTCCCCTCCTCTTGTACACAGGCGGCTCAGTCTCTCGTGACATCTATGGTCAATAGTTATTCAGTCAGTACTTACGAAGTTTACAACCCAGTCCCTTTTGATTGGTAGTGAATTCTCGCGTCTATAGTTCACATCCAGGTATAAATGCATGTAAGTACATGGTGACAATTATTGAATCATATGGGAAATAACGTAAATTACACTCATGCTCATAAATTAAGGATAATTGCAGAATGTGGTGCCACACAACGTGGCACTACACGAAACTGGTACTAATAGAACAGGCACAGATGTGTAAATCCACGGTATTGTTGGTAAGTTGAGAAAACCGTCCCGAAACATATGTGATACAAAACGCGACTGTTTCCTGCGCGTGTAACTCGACATCAGTATGGGCTATGATCACCATGCACACGTACACAGGCCGCAAAACGGTTTGGTATACTCTGGATCAGGTGGTCGAGCAGCTGCTGGGGTATAACCTTCCATTCTTGCACCAGTGCCTGTCGGAGCACCTGAAGTGTCATAGGGGTTTGAAGACGTGCAGCGATACGTCGACCGAGAGCATCTCAGACGTGCTCGATGGGGTTTAGGTCTAGAGAACAGGCAGGCCACTCCATTCGCCTGATATCTTCTGTTTCAAGGTACTCCTCCACGATGGCAGCACAGTGGGGCCGGGCGTCATCATCCATCAGGAGGAAGGATGGACCCAATGAACCTCTGAAGATCCGACATACTGGTGCAAAATGACTCCCAGATAGACCTGACCTATTACAGTTCCTCTGTAAAAGACATGCAGAGGTTACGTGCACCAATCACAATCCCACCCCACACCATCAATCCACGCCCTCTATACAGGTCCCTTTCAAGGACATTAAGGGGTTGGTATCTGGTTCCTGGTTCACGTCAGATGAAGACCTGTTGAGAATCACTGTTTAGACTATACCCGGACTCGTACGTGAACATAACCTGTGACCACTGTTCTTGACACCAGGCTTTACAGGCTCTCCTGTTACCAGGGGTCATTGGAATGCACCTTGCAGGTCTCTGGGCTAATAAACCATGTCCGTTCAGTCGTCTGTAGACTGTGTGTCTGGAGACAACTGCTCCAGTGGCTGCAGGAAGGTCCTGAGCAAGGCTACCTGCAGTACTCCGTGGCCGTCTGCGGGCACTGATGGTGAGATATCAGTCTTCTTGTGATGTTGTACCCTGTGGACGCCCCGTACTGTAGCGCCAGGACACGTTTCCTGTCTGCTGGAATAACCTTGAGATCACACTTTGTGGCACCCGGAGGGCCCATGCTACGACCTGCTGTGTTTGACCAGTCTCCAATCGCCCTAGTATTCTACCCCTCATAACGTCATCAATATGTGTTCTTTGAGCCATTTCTAACACACAGTCACCATTAGCATGTCTGAAAGCGTTTGCACAGTTACAATCTGCACCGTACTCTGACATGCACCAACACACCTCTGCATATGTGGACTGCTGTCAGCGCCACCGTGCAACGATCGCAGGTTAAATGCACCGCATGGTCATACCCCGAGGGGATTTAAACCCGCAAACCGCTCACTAGAGCGTTACTTCACCATGTATCAGCATTATCCTTAATTTATGAGCATGTGTGTAGTTACACACTACGGCGGTCACACACTTTATTGAACATGTAAACGTCACTACAGATATTCGGATCTAGGTTACGACTTGTTCGATATGCCTGCCATCATTTGCGATGATGTCGCGCAGACGAATAGCGAAATTGTGCATGACCCGCTAAAGTGTCGGAATATCGATGCTTTCAATGACCTCATTGGCTGTTTTCAGCTCAGGAATGGTTTTGGGGTTATTGCTGTACACCCTGTCTTTAATATAGCCCCACAAAAAGGAGGTGCGTGTGTTCAGGTGCGGAGAATGCGGCCTCTGATGCACACGAGCGTCTGAACTGTTTTTATCAGCTAATGTATTTAGGCAGTTGTGGCTTTTGTCATCGACATAAGGCTGTGTAGTTTATCCATTTTACTGGTTGATGAGCTCCCTGGCTGTAGATTGCGTTATTTTAAGAAATACAGCAACCAGCCACTTCAAGCATTTTTATGTAAATACGCTTTTTGGACTTTATCTGTCATCAGTTGACGTGATACATATTTGAATCTTCAATACGGACATCGGTATTTTAACGTGTACTGGCGTAAATAAAACTACGTTACCTCAAAAAAAGTGACTGGCTGCTCTGTATCTTAAAATATCAGTGTTGTATGTTTCGTTACAACATATCTGGACTTATTTTACGAAAATAAAAGCTATAACTGCGGAGAATTCATTGTGAAAATAATAGTGATGTTGTTGTTGTGGTCTTCAGTCCTGAGACTGGTTTGATGCAGCTCTCCATGCTACTCTATCCTGTGCAAGCTTCTTCATCTCCCAGTACCTACTGCAACCTACATCCTTCTGAAACTGCTTACTGTATTGATCTCTTGGTCTCCCTCTACGATTTTTACCCTCCACGCTGCCCTCCAATGCTAAATTTGTGATACCTTGATGCCTCAAAACATGTCCTACCAGCCGATCCCTTCTTCTAGTCAAGTTGTGCCACAAACTTCTCTTCTCCCCAATCCTATTCAATACCTCCTCATTAGTTACGTGATCTACCCACCTTATCTTCAGCATTCTTCTGTAGCACCATATTTCGAAAGCTTCTATTCTCTTCTTGCCCAAACTGGTTATTGTCCATGTTTCACTTCCATACATGGCTACACTCCATACAAATACTTTCAGAAACGACTTCCTGACACTTAAATCTATACTCGATGTTAACAAATTTCTCTTCTTCAGAAACGATTTCCTCGCCATTGCCGGTCTACATTTTATATCCTCTCTACTTCGACCATCATCAGTTATTTTACTCCCTAAATAGCAAAACTCCTTTACTACTTTAAGTGTCTCATTTCCTACTCTAATCCCCTCAGCATCACCAGATTTAATTTGACTACATTCCATTATCCTCGTTTTGCTTTTGTTGATGTTCATCTTATATCCTCCTTTCAAGACACTGTCCATTCCGTTCAACTGCTCTTTCAACTCCTTTGCTGTCTCTGACAGAATTACAATTTCATCGGCAAACCTCAAAGTTTTTACTTCTTCTCCATGAATTTTAATACCTACTCCGAATTTTTCTTTTGTTTCCTTTACTGCTTGCTCAATATACAGATTGAATAACATCGGGGAGAGGCTACAACCCTGTCTCAGTCCTTTCCCAACCACTGCTTCCCTTTCATGCCCCTCGACTCTTATAACTGCCATCTGGTTTCTGTACAAATTGTAAATAGCCTTTCGCTCCCTATATTTTACTCCTGCCACCTCCAGAATTTGAAAGAGAATATTCCAGTTAACGTTGTCAAAAGCTTTCTCTAAGTCTACAAATGCTAGAAACGTAGGTTTGCCTTTCCTTAATCTTTCTTCTAAGATAAGTCGTAAGGTTAGTATTGCCTCACGTCTTCCAACATTTCTACGGATTCCAAACTGATCCTCCCCGAGGTCCGCTTCTACCAGTTTTTCCATTCGTCTGTAAAGAATTCGCGTTAGTATTTTGCAGCTGTGACTTATTAAACTGATAGTTCGGTAATTTTCACATCTGTCAACACCTGCTTTATTTGGGATTGGAATTATTGTATTCTTCTTGAAGTCTGGGGGTATTTCGCTTGTCTCATACATCTTGCTCACCAGATGGTAGTGATAATAGATTAATTTACTCAGTGGACGAACTTGGAACACCTTCACGAGACAGTAAACTGCCACGATATATAGCGCAAACTTTTTGGGCGAGGTGCAGTAAATTTTCGCGTCCAGTGCGGTAAATGTTTAGCAGCTGACAGTAAATTTCACTGCAAACTGCCGCAGCTTACACCTTGTAACACTGTAAATTTTGTGCCGCGACCTAATAAATTTAGATGCGTGCATACAAGAATGCGGAGCAATTGTTGCATAGGCAGTACTAAAACGGGATCATATTTGTCGCAGTTAAAATACCATGCGAAACGTAAACTTTAATTACATCTTCCATACCATTTATACAAGCTACACGATACGACAAACAAGTGGGAAGTTACGACATCTTGACTCATGTCGACAGCACATCTAAAACTAACTGAACAACCGACCGTCAATGAGAGAAACTAACCGTAGAATGAAAGTGTCGATGGATCCGGTTCTAGTATTCCGTGTAACTGTCAGAAATTCGTAAATCAGATCCAAGTGAAATAGCATTTTTTCATACTAATTCGTAAATGAATCTGGTGCTATCACACTGATGTAAAATGTTTTTAACATTTCATCTTATTTCTTTTCGAAAGTCAGCGGTTATAACTAGTGTTAAATTTTTTATAATAGATCTGTCCCACCCACATAAAGATTTTTATTTGGGTGAGGTGTGGTTTCGACCACCGTTCTGGTCATCATCAGACGGATTACTGCATGAGTGCCTGCTGAAGTTGGCGAGGAGTAGGCGCCACTCTAGGAGGCATATTTCCATTGCGCAAAAGCTTGTGCATAAAACCATACAGATTTCCGATAGTCCAGACATTCTGCAGGACATTTTGATGCACCATCTGACGTCTGCATCGAGATGCTGGCAAGAGTGGACAATGACAACGACACATGAAACAGGTTAATTTTTAATCATGAAATGTTTCACGCTAATGGTAAAAGAAATCGATAAAAATGTTAGTTTTTTTATGGGGGGGGGGGGGAGTTTGGTGGGGGTTGGGAATCAACACCTTCATTTCTCCATCGAATACAGATTCACAAAACGACAATGCGTTCTGCGCTATGTCGAGGAAGGAAATTTATGCCCCTTGTTTCCATGGATAAAACCATCACAGTCGTTTCCCAGCACGACAATCTTTCTTTGTGGCTTGTGCAAGAAGACTCGATCATTATCTTGCAACACGGTGATACACTTCATTTCCACTTGGCTCCAGCTCCACTGCGATACAATCTGCCTGGACGAATCTCAGCTTTAATAGAGTCCATCACCACCGTTGTGTTACACGAGGTTTTGAAAGCGTGTATCGTCTTGGCATTGCCGTGTGATTCGAGTCCCTGTAACCTACAAAAACCTCCCAACAAGACGATGTTTTAATCGAAAGAGTTGTACCATCTCCTTCACGTTTCTGAAATTTCAAACTTGTTTTCACCCTGTACTTTAGTTATACAGAATAGAAAATAATTAATGTATCAGTACCTACGAAGTTTACTACCTAGTCCCTTATGATTGGTGGTGGCTTCTGGCGTTTATAGTTCTCAGCTAGGAAAAATATATGTAGGTTGGTGGAATGTTTCATATACTAAAGGTTTTATCATCTGACATAAGCGTCTATATGTAGCCAAAAATAGTTTTTCTCCTTAAGTTTGCTGGCCGGAGTGGCCGAGTGGTTCTGGGTGCTACAGTCTGGAACCGCGTGACCGCTACGGTCGCAAGTTCGAATCGTGCCTCGGGCATGGATGTGTGTGCTGTCCTTGGGTTAGTTAGGTTTAAGTAGTTCTTAGTTCTAGGGGACTGATGACCTCAGGAGTTAACTCCCATAGTGTTCAGAGCCATTTGAACCATTTGAACCTTAAGTTTGCAACAGTGCCCTCGAGCACTAAGCCTCTGAAGTGTAAGAATATCTAAACACTAATGTTATTACAGAGGTTTATTCGCCCCAAGAGTCAATGATTACCACCTTCAGCGAAATGAAATTGCCATCTTCAGATCATTTGTATAGGAAAGTCTTTACAGTGCCAGTCCATTTCGCCGACTTCTCGTTCATTAGACACACTGTAATGTGAAATGAGAGGTAAAAAGTTTGCCCAGCCCGAATAATCTAGCGTCTTAGAACGGATAACTGCATATACTCAAGTTCAGAAATGTCAGTGTTCATAACTGTAGCGATCTGGAGCTTCAGCTTGGTGTTCAAATACAGGGTGACAGTTATTGAACTATATGAAAAAAAAGAAACGTACGTTAGTTACTAACTACGGCGTGCACACACCTTATTCAACATGAAAATGTCACTGCAGATATTCGGATTTAGGTTATGACATGTTCAATATGCCTGCCATCATTGGCGATGATGTGGCGCAGACGAATAGAGAAATTCCGCAAGTGCTGAAGTGTCGGAACATCGATGCTGCCGATGGCTTGTCTTTAATTTAGCCCCACAAAAAGGAGGCACATGTGTTCAGATCCGGAGAAAATTACAGCCAACTGAGGCTCGTGACAGAGACCTCTTTGTGCCCCAGAGCCAGAATGCTGTCCCCAGAGTGCTCCTCTAGGACATCACATTCCTGCTTCGATGGGGTCAAGCTCTGCCTTGCACGAACCACATCATGTCGAAATCGGGGTGACTTTGGATAACAGGTTGGAATCATCTTCCAAAACCTTAACGTACCGTTCCGTAGTCACTGTGCCGTCAAGGAATATCGCACCGTTTATTCCGTAACTAGACATTGCACACCACAGTCACTCGTTGAGAGTGAAAAGACTTTTTTTTTTTTTTTGGTCAACAGTCTACTGACTGGTTTGATGCGGCCCGCCACGAATTCCTTTCCTGTGCTAACCTCTTCATCTCAGAGTAGCACTTGCAACCTACGTCCTCAATTATTTGCTTGACGTATTCCAATCTCTGTCTTCCTCTACAGTTTTTGCCCTCTACAGCGCCCTCTAGTACCATGGAAGTCATTCCCTCATGTCTTAGCAGATGTCCTATCATCCTGTCCCTTCTCCTTATCAGTGTTTTCCACATATTCCTTTCCTCTCCGATTCTGCGTAGAACCTCCTCATTCCTTACCTTATCAGTCCACCTAATTTTCAACATTCGTCTATAGCACCACATCTCAAATGCTTCGATTCTCTTCTGTTTCGGTTTTCCCACAGTCCATGTTTCATTACCATACAATGCTGTACTCCAGACGTACATCCTCAGAAATTTCTTCCTCAAATTAAGGCCGGTATTTGATATTAGTAGACTTCTCTAGGCCAGAAATACCTTTTTTTTGCCTAGCGAGTCTCCTTTTGATGTCCTCCTTGCTCCGTCCGTCATTGGTTATTTTACTGACTAGGTAGCAGAATTCCTTAACTTCATTGACTTCGTGACAATTAATCCTGATGTTAAGTTTCTCGCTGTTCTCATTTCTACTACTTCTCATTACCTTCGTCTTTCTCCGATTTACTCTCAAACCATACTGTGTACTCATTAGACTGTTCATTCCGTTCAGCAGATCATTTAATTCTTCTTCACTTTCACTCAGGATAGCAATGTCATCAGCGAATCGTATCATTGATATCCTTTCACCTTTTATATTAATTCCACTCCTGAACCTTTCTTTTATTTCCATCATTGCTTCCTCGATGTAAAGATTGAAGAGTAGGGGCGAAAGGCTACAGCCTTGTCTTACACCCTTCCTAATAGGAGCACTTCGTTCTTGATCGTCCACTCTTATTATTCCCTTTTGGTTGTTGTACATATTGTATATGACCCGTCTCTCCCTATAGCTTACCCCTACTTTTTCCAGAATCTCGAACAGCTTGCACCATTTTATATTGTCGAACGCTTTTTCCACGTCGATAAATCCTATGAAAGTGTCTTCATTTTTCTTTAGCCTTCCTTCCACTATTAGCCGTAACGTCAGAATTGCCTCTCTCGTCCCTTTACTTTTCCTAAAGCCAAACTGATCGTCACCTAGCGCATTCTCAATTTTCTTTTCCATTCTTCTGTATATTATTCTTGTAAGCAGCTTCGATGCATGAGCTGTTAAGCTGATTGTGCGATAATTCTCGCACTTGTCACCTCTTGCCGTCTTCGGAATTGTGTGGATGATGCTTTTCCGACAGTCAGATGGTATATCGCCAGACTGATATATTCTACACACCAACGTGAATAGTCGTTTTGTTGCCACTTCCCCCAATGATTTTAGAAATTCTGATGGAATGTTGTCTATCCCATCTGCCTTATTTGACCGTAAGTCCTCCAAAGCTCTTTTAAATTCCGATTCTAATACTGGATCCCATATCTCTTCTAAATCGACTCCTGTTTCTTCTTCTATCACATCAGACAAATCTTCACCCTCATAGAGGCTTTCAATGGATCCTTTCCACCTATCTGCTCTCTGCTCTGATTTTAACAGTGGAACTCCCGTTGCACTCTTAATGTTACCACCGTTGCTTTTAATATCACCAACGGTTGTTTTGACTTTCCTGTATGCTGAGTCTGTCCTTCCTATAATCATATCTTTTTCGATGTCTTCACATTTTTCCTGCAGCCATTTCGTCTTAGCTTCCCTGCACTTCTTATTTATTTCATTCCTCAGCGACTTGTATTTCTGTATTCCTGATTTTCCCGGAACATGTCTGTACTTCCTCTTTTCATCAATCAACTGAAGTATTTCTTCTGTTACCCATGGTTTCTTCGCAGCTACCTTCTTTGTACCTATGTTTTCCTTCCCAACTTCTGTGATGGCCCATTTTAGAGATGTCCATTCCTCTTCAACTGTACTGCCTACTGCGCTATTCCTTATTGCTATATCTATATCGTTAGAGAACTTCAAACGTATCTCGTCATTCCTTAGTACTTCCGTATTCCACTTCTTTGCGTGTTGATTCTTCCTGACTAATGTCTTGAACTTCAGCCTACTCTTCATCACTACTATATTGTGATCTGAGTCTATATCTGCTCCTGGGAACGCCTTACAATCCAGTATCCGATTTCGGAATCTCTGTCTGACCATGATGTAATCTAATTGAAATCTTCCCGTATCTCCTGGCCTTTTCCAAGTAAACCTCCTCCTCTTGTGATTCTCGAACAGGGTATTCGCTATTACTAGCTGAAACTTGTTACAGAACTCAATTAGTCTTTCTCCTCTTTCATTCCTTGTCCCAAGCCCATATTCTCCTGTAACCTTTTCTTCTACTCCTTCCCCTACAACTGCATTCCAGTCGCCCATGACTCTTAGATTTTCGTCCCCCTTTACATACTGCATTACCCTTTCAATATCCTCATACACTTTCTCTATCTGTTCATCTTCAGCTTGCGACGTCGGCATGTATACCTGAACTATCGTTGTCGGTGTTGGTCTGCTGTCGATTCTGAGTAGAACAACCCGGTCACTGAACTGTTCACAGTAACACACCCTCTGCCCTATCTTCCTATTCATAACGAATCCTACACCTGTTATACCATTTTCTGCTGCTGTTGATATTACCCGATACTCATCTGACCAGAAATCCTTTTCTTCCTCCCACTTCACTTCACTGACCCCTACTATATCTAGATTGAGCCTTTGCATTTCCCTTTTCAGATTTTCTAGTTTCCCTACCACGTTCAAGCTTCTGACATTCCACGCCCCGACTCGTAGAAGATTATCCTTTCGTTGATTATTCAATCTTTTTCTCATGGTAACCTCCCACTTGGCAGTCCCCTCCCGGAGATCCGAATGGAGGACTATTCCGGAATCTTTTGCCAATGGAGAGATCATCAAGACACTTCTTCAATTACAGGCCACATGTCCTGTGGATACACATTACGTGTCTTTAATGCAGTGGTTTCCATTGCCTTCTGCATCCTCATGTCGTTGATCATTGCTGATTCTTCCGCCTTTAGGGGCAATTTCCCACGCCTAGGACAAGAGAGTGCCCTGAACCTCTATCCGCTCCTCCGCCCTCTTTGACAAGGCCGCTGGCAGAATGTGGCTGACTTCTTATGCCGGAAGTCTTCGGCCACCAATGCTGATTATTTATCAGAATTTAGGCAGTGGCGGGGATCGAACCCGGTACCGAAGACGTTTTGATTATGAATCAAAGACGCTACCCCTAGACCACGAGCATACCCCTGAAAAGACATCTCGATCGCGAAATGCAGCTTCTCAGTCCCCCAAATGAACCCATTTTGTTCACTGACGAACCCATCCAAATGAAAGTGGGCTTCGTCGCTAAACAAAACAACAATGCATATACTAATTCCCGTCATGCCCCGCGGCCAACCGTGCACTTTGAACGTCCTAATACAAACCTTTCGGAAGTTATGACGATTTTATTTCTATAGTACAATAATTGTTACCCTGTAGAAGCAATATGATAGGATACAGTATACGTCGAGATTCACTGCAATTTAACTCGTCGCATCATTTCTTTTGAAAATCATTATTCGATGTCGAAGAAACGGCAGAAATATAAGCGCTGCAAGTCGGTAGAATTACGACAACGACGGGTGTTTCACATCTGTTTCAATAACTGAGTGGACATCAATACGGCATTAGAGGCCGAGCAGCGCGGATTTGCTGTGTGTTTCCGCCTGCAGTGTGGGCCCTCTCGGCTTATTTACTTAGTTCGACCGACACAAACGTGACGCCTAGAGGGACCAAATCATGGCGGATCAATACCGAAAATCAACACTGACATTACCTTTTAGAAACGACTTTTCTGGACCAAAAGCGGTCTATGTCGAGCGCTTTTTAAAGGAGGCGGCCAGGATCGCAGCAGCCGACGACGCCGGCACCACTTTATGATTTAAGTAACACGGTCTATGTGAAACTTACTAACGACGCAACGTGCGACAGGGCTTTTCAAAAGGGGACTTAACATCTGAGGTCATCAGTCCCCTAGACTTAGAACTACTTAAACCTAACTAACCTAAGGACATCGTACACATCCATGCCCGAGGCGACCGTAGCAGCAGCGCGGTTCCAGACTGAAGCGCCTAGAACCGCTCGGTCACAACGGCCGGCCGGGGCTCTTTGGTAGATGAAACATGGACTACGCTTCTACCACTCAGACGGAAATATTGACAACGTCGAGGTTTCTCATTCCGGACTAGGACTGTGCAATATACGCTTATTTGAATTCCACTTCGAACTCCAGGCGCAGACGTTGTGGCGGCTCTCCGCCCCTGTGGTACAATATACGAACACGTGGCAGAAAAGTGGACCCAATTTAAGCCGTACCTAGTCCTCAACGGCGTACACCAGGTGCCCAATGAACTCCGACGGCACGTACCATCAAACTCCAAACAGGAGACAGCCGGCCATAGTTATTTATGATGGCCAGCCTAAAACGTGTTCCGGATGCTGCAAGGAGGTCACTTAGGTTCCGAGTGCGTCCAGTGTCTGATCACACAACTTCCACCACAGGACGTGGTACCACCACCGACGCCGACAACCCTCCTAGTAACTTACGCGGCGGCACTCACGATGTCGCCGTTCGTCCACACTTAAAAGGCAAACGTTGTAGTACGAGAACCGATCAGTCAGACTGGCCCGTGGCACAAATACACCCAATGCCATCGATACCGCCGGACAATGCAGGCACCACCGGTAGCAAGATGTCAATCGATGTACTTGTTGTACCAGCCGAAGTCTTTGTGCCGGCGAGGTGTAAGTCACTGCCATCGTCCGATACGGAAGACCACACACGAAAACATCCTTCTCCGAAAAGCGGAAAACGACGCTATAGGACCACGTCTGAGCACGGCAGCTCCCACTCGCAAGAGGAAGAAGAACCAATCCTGCAGGACATCAACCATGAGACTGACACCATTGTCACTGACTCCATCTCTGCAGAACGAACGACGGGGCGTGCTGAGCACGACTGCCAGTGCTCTGCAGCAAACAATGATCGACAGTTCCACTGCAGGCTGCAAAGTCGCTCGGACCCTTCATATCAAACACAACAATCTTATGGAACAAGAGCAGATCTCTGCATCCACGTCGTGCACCGATGACGTCGAGACTCAGCGGGACCCCGATCCGGGGTCCACTGAGGTCTGAACAATACAGGGAGGGTCGCGACGTCCGATTCTTTCCACCAGCACCATGGCTAACCCTGCTCAACCACTGCACCGCTAGGCTTAACGCCTGGCCGCGATGAGTGTCAACATGATGATGATGATGATGAATGGTTTGTGGGGCGCTCAACTGCGCGGTCATCAACGCCTGTACAAAGTCCCAATTCTTACACAGTCCAATTTTTTTTACCCAATCCAATCTAACCACTGTCACGAATGATGATGGTGATGATGATGATGAAATGATAAGTACAAAACAAACACCCAGTCCCCAGGCAAAGAAAATCCTCAACCCGGCCAGGGCCCCGTGATCCAGAAGCAGCAACGATCACCACAAGACCACGAGCTGCGGACGAGTATCAACATGATTAGATCTCCTGCCAAGATCCAACTTCTTAGTGGGACAATACGAGTCACGAGAGTCGAATTTTTATTCCCGCAAAACGCGCAAACGTCCGCACACCAGAACTTTTATGGCTACGGATCGTACGTGACGTCTGGTGGTCCCAAGAGACCCGAGTGGCGGTATCGAAGCCATCGGCAATACGTATCTCCCATCGGCACAAGGATTAACGGTCACGGCTCATGACACCGGATTTACTGTTTGCGCACTGTCAGGCACCACCAAACTTCGTGATCGGTCCAGGTTCCACTCCACTGACATCGCCCTCCTTTTCCCAGATCAATAGGAAAGCAGTGTCTTCGCTAGTGATTTTTAATTGCGTCCTTCATCCCAAGGACCAAACCCAGCACTACACGCCGTTTCCGGATCTGGGTGTGGTGATTGACATCGTCATTTGTGCTACACGAGGGGAAGGATACACGGTGACAGTTCTGGACATATGCGTCTTACCAGACATTCGGCGAGCCGATTGGATGACACACATGTGTCACAAGGCCTTACACAGGGAGAAATGGCCGCTGAATGATGACCCCTGGCCTTTTCTGATCATTGTGGCTACATGTGGACGATGCGTCTCCACAACGAGTTTGACGTAGAAACAGCCTTTGGAATATGAACGTAACGCACCACCAGGATTTGGACTCACGTCGGCAAGTCGCCGCATCGTGGACCAACTGTGAACGACCTCACTCTCGATACCAATCGATGGCGTGGTGGCTCCTCTGCGCCAAACCAGCAGTCCGCAAGAAACTTACGCAGTTCGGCAAGGACACTGTTGCGTGGCACCGACAGAGCCTGGACTTTTAACATATGGCTCTCAGGCCCCTTGACGCTCTATCCCCGTCGCCGGACACAACGAGAACGACACCCAAACAAAACTTGCATATTGTCGATGACGAAGCGCCCCTTAGAAGTCGCCATTGTCCGCTGCGACAAAGAGCGGGAGAGGTCCTTGCCATGCACCACATGGTTGCGGGCACGCGCCAACAATTAATCCTACGGCTTACGACGCGAAAAGGTCGCTCTCGTTCAATCCAAGCACCAATAGTGAAAGCCACGGGGGATCATTTTCGTCATCTTTGCCAGGAAAGAGCTGTAGACGACGAGCATTACAACAGCTGACAAGAATTTTTGACAGGGCAACGGCGATGGGAATATTGGACGAAATCTCGTTTGAGGAGATGGAGGACTCCTTGGACAAAGGTGCGGTTAACAAGTCTGCTGGGCACGATGGATTACCAGTAGAGTTTTACCGGCTCTTCCACTACATCATGATACCCCTCTGGGTTGCAATGCTTCGAGAACTCATGTCTCTGGACTGCAACATACCGCCTTCCTTCGTAGAAGGACTCCTCACACAAGTACACGAGCCAGCAGGAGTGCAATCGGTCAGTGACTATCGGCCATTTACAGTGTTGAGAACACCGTCTGCAAGATCTTTGCCAGGCTTGTAGCAGGCCGCATTAAGAGGACTTTGCCAATGATATTCGCCCCAGAACATAGGTCGCAGGGGCGAAACACCGACATACAAATAGCCACCGGCGATTGCAGAGGCTTAATAGCGGTAACCTCGGCATTCCAACTACTGGTGATCATCGATTTCAATCGGGCGTTCGACAGAGTGCACCGCAACTTCCTACTACAGGTGAGGGACCACACAGGATTTTCTCCCAGGCTCACCGACACCCTGCGGTGCCTTCTCGGGTCCTGGTCAACGGGAATCGTGCTCGAGCCAGTCCCGAGGCTCTCAACCCCGCAGGATATCACCTTCCGCTATAGGGCGTACGCCGACGACCTCTTACTGGTTCAAATGGCTCTGAGCACTATGCGACTTAATTTCTGAGGTCATCAGTCCCTAGAACTTAGAACTAATTAAACCTAACTAACCTAAGGACATCACACACATCAATGCCCGAGGCAGGATTCGAACCTGCGACCGTAGCGGTCGCGCGGTTCCAGACTGTAGCGCCTAGAAACGCTTGGCCACGACCTCTTACTGCTTGTGCGTTTCGCCGATGAAGTCGGCAGCGCATTAAACTGGATCGAGCGATATGGACAGACTGCGGGCAGTCTTCTGAACGTCAACAAGTCGGTGGCGCTGGATATCGGGCGCTGTCCCGGGTCGGGCGCTATGGCCCCTCTCCCGCCAGTTACTAACTACTTGGGAGTTACGTTCAAGCAGGATGTGCACGGAACGGATGCAACAGACTGTACGCGTGATGAAGCGCCAGAACCTATTCCGTGGCTTGAACCAGCTACAACGTGTGGAATACCTGAACCTCTATGTGGCATCGAAACTAAATCATATGGCATCGGTCCTGCTCCAACCAGCAGCGATAGGTCACAGAATTCAGGTGGCCTTCGGTTATTTCCTCCCCACAGACCTATTAAAAATAGGTTATGACACTTTCATCCACCCCCTATGTAATGGAGGTCTGGGTCTGGTTAATGTCCAAGCACGGGCAGGTACCCTTCATATGAGCAGTCTGTGGAAACGACGAACCATTCAACAACCATCTCTCACAGGTCGTCTATTGGATGTCTTCATGACTATCTCTTACGTTTCGCCGGCGTCGCTGGCGCATATCGCGTCACAGTTCTCCCTTGTATCTACACTCATTCTGGAATACAGCTATGTCACAGGTAACTTGCAGCAGTCCTCAGCAATTAGGAGGCCTAGGTTAGTTGCAAAGTCTAGCAGAAAGAAGGTTCTGCTGCCAGGTAGTTCCCATGGTAGAGGTGTGGGCCAGCAGTTGCAGGAAGTGTTAGGGAGTGAGTACCAGGTCACCAGCATTGTGAAGCCTAGTGCAGGGTTGGCTCAGGTGACTGAAAGCATAGGGTAGTTATGTAAGAATTTTACGAAAGAGGATCAGGTAGTGAAAGTGGGTGGAGCGGGGAACAGTATCGATAGGGACGGAGAATATGATGTCAGTGGTGACTTGGTTAAGATAGCTACTCAAACTGGTGGTACTAATGTGCATTTCGTGCAACTGTTTCAGCGTCATGATCGGCCTCACCTTAGTGCGGCTGTTAGGCGCGTTAATGTGGGGCTGGTGAGGGCACTGATGGCGGAGGGCATGGATCACATATCAGTGGTGCCAGTTGGGTCTATCAGTAGATGGGGTTTCACTAGGCATGGCCTGCACTTCAATAGGTATGGGAAGGGGAGGCTGGCTAAGCTTATAGGTGACAGTGTAGTGGGTGGTGGTGGTGGTGGTGGTGGTGGTATCACTCATGGAAAAATTCCTATAGTAGTTGGTGTTAGAGCTGCACCTTTTTTAAACTGAAGTCAGCTGATAGGTATACCTGCTTAAAGGAAGTGCCTCTAACTAAGGACTCACCTCCAAAGAATGTAACGTTTCCAAGTAGAGAAGGAATTAGCATACTTCATCAAAATATGAGAGGTATTAGAGATAAAGTTAGTGAACTGCTAATAGATGTTAACTCTGAAATTATTGGTACATCAGAGCACCACTTAAATAATTTGATAATTCAGAGGCTTCCTTTACCAGGCTACAGATTAGCTGGCTGTTTCTCAAGGAGTTCCTTGCGGGGTGGGGGAGTGGCTCTGTACGTAAAAAACAATATTTCAATTGAGTCCATAGACGTATCACGACACTGCACTGAACAGATATTTGAAAGTTGTGCAGCATTAGTTGTATTTAGTGAAACTAAACTTCTAATTGCTGTTGTTTATAGGTCCCCCAAATCCGACTTCAGAGCATTTTTGCTTAAGCTAGAGAGGGTTTTTGATTCACTTTGTAGGAAGTACCAGAAAGTAGTTCTATGTGGTGACTTCAATATTAATTTTGTACATGATTGTGCAAGAAAAAGGATGTTGGTAGATCTCCTAAATTCATATGAGCTGACGCAAACTGTGTTTTTCCAACTAGGGTGCAGGGGAACAGTAGCACAGTCATAGACAATATTTTTATTCATTCTTCATTACTAGATTGGCATTCTGTTAGTAAAGGGGTGAATGGCCTTTCAGACCATGTTGCACAAATTTTAACACTAAAAGGTTTTTGTACTCTAACCAATGTCGTATTTAATTACAAACTACGTAGGAAAGTTAATCCAACAGCAATAGAGAATTTTTCAAAACTTATCAAGGAACAAGAGTGGCAAGATGTTTATAGTGCCGATAACATAGATGGTAAATACAATGCTTTCCATAACACATTTCTCACGCTCTTTGAGAGTTGCTTTCCATTAGAACATTGTAAACGGGGTACTAGCAGTAATGGTCAGCCCGGTTGGCTGAGTAGTGGGATAAGGTTATCATGTAGACCAAAGCGGGAATTATATCAAAACGTTAGAAGTAGTCACAATCAAGCTACAGTAGCCCATTACAAACAGTATTGTAAGATGCTTAAAAATGTTATTAGCAAGGCAAAAGTATGTGGTATGCAAATAGAATAGCTAATTCACAGGATAAAATTAAAGCCATCTGGTCAGTTGTGAAGGAAGTGTCTGGTCAGCAGCACAAAGTTGACGATATAAAGTCAGTTTGCAGTAATAATATTTCTGTTACTGATAACTCAGATATATGTACAGTATTTAACAACAATTTTCTGAGCACTGCTGGTGAATTAAACAAAAATTTAGTATCTACAGGAAATCATATAAATTACTTAGCAAATGCTTTTCCGAGATTGACGTCTGAAATACTCCTCTGTGATACAGACAAGAGGGAGATTGAGACAATAACCAAATCACTGAAGACTAAGGACTCTCATGGTTATGATGGAGTGTCTAGTATAATATTAAAGTACTGTGCTGCACATGTTAGCCCTGTATTTAGCCATATTTGTAATTTTTCCTTTATGAATGGTCAGTTTCCTGAGCGATTAAAGTACTCAGTAGTAAAGCCGCTTTATAGAAAGGGAGAAAGGGATAATGTAGATAATTTTAGACCTATTTCTATGCCATCAGTGTTTGCAAAAGTTATCGTAAAGGCTGTGTATGTAAGGTTAATTGATCATTTTATATCACACAATTTGCTATCAAATGTACAGTTCGGCTTTAGAAGTCGTTTGACAACCGAAAATGCTATATTCTCTTTTCTCTGTGAGGTACTGGATGGGCTAAACAAAAAGTTTCGAACGCTTGGCGTATTTTTTAATTTAACAAAGGCATTTGACTGTGTTGATCACACAATATTGCTCCAGAAGTTGGACCATTACGGAATAAGGGGAGTAGCTCACACTTGGTTCACCTCTTACTTTAGCAACAGGCAGCAAAAGGTCATTATTCACAATGTTGATAACGGCTGTGATGCGGGATCTGAGTGGGGTACCGTCAAGTGGGGGGTGCCCCAGGGATCAGTGTTGAGGCCGCTCCTGTTCCTTATTTATATAAATGATATGCCCTCTAGTATTATGGGTAACTCTAAAATATTTCTGTTTGCTGATGACACTAGCTTGGCAGTAAAGGATGTTGTGCGCAACACTGACTCGGTTTCAAGTAGAGCAGTACATGACCTCAGTTCATGGCTTGTAGAAAATAAACTAATGTTAAATCACAGTAAGACTCAGTTTTTACAGTTCCTAACACACAATTCAACAAAACCCGACGTTTTAATCTCAAAGAACGGGCATATGATTAGTGAAACTGAACAGTTCAAATTCCTAGGTGTTCAGATAGATAGTAAGCTGTCATGGAAAGCCCACTTTCAGGATCTTGTTCAGTGACTTAATACTGCCATTTTCACTATTCGAACGGTATCGAAAGTGAGTGATATTTCGACACATAACTTAATCTACTTTGCTTATTTTCATTCACTTATGTCGTATGGTATTATGTTTTGGGGTAATTCTTCCCATTTTAGAAGGATATTTTTGGCTCAGAAACGGGCAGTTCGGGCAATAAGTGGTGTGAGTTCAAGAACCTCTTGTCGACCTCTTTTCACGAGTCTGGGTATTTTGACAGTGGCCTCTCAATATGTATATTCCTTATTGTCGGTTCTCGTTACCAATATTAGTTTATTTCCAACAATAAGCAACTTTCACTCGGTTAATACTCGGCAGAAATCAAACCTTCATTTGGATCGGACTTCCTTAACTCTTGTGCAAAAAGGTGTGCAGTATACTGCTGCATCCATTTTCAATAAGCTGCCACTCGAATTCAAAAATCTTAGCCGTAATCCACGCGCTTTCAAATCGAAACTGAAGAGTTTCCTCATGGGTCACTCCTATTCTGTCGAGGAGTTCCTTGAAAAATTACGATGATTCTCATTGTATTGCTGATAGCGTTTGCTTAAACTTATGGACTGATTTTCATTCAGGTTCATGAACATTTATTTTTATCTGTTATTAATATTTATGTTGTAAGTTCATGTACTGACGCGTTCCATGACCTTGGAGATTTGCTCCTCAATTTGGTCCTACGGAACCTGACAGTTAAGTAAATAAATTTACCCTCAGTGCTTCCTCAGAAGTCTACAAATTTTTATACTACCCATCTACGGGCAGTTCCGCTTAACGTCCTAGCAAAAGTACCCAACTGTCAGTTGGCCACGAGTGCGGAGAACGATACTCCATCACTTTCTACCAACCACAGTCAGCGCGACGTGCTATCATGTCAGAAACAAGAAATATGCGACAAGACACCGGCTCCACGCTATCGGATTAAAAGACCCCTACTGTTTCCTCCTGGACACTGATTAACATCGCTTCATGTGCGAGTCATCGTCCAGCTTTTGGCGACTGACACACAAGATCTTAGTTTGTTTCCTACGTGTTCCACCTGACGTGATTGAGCCTCGGTTCCTTCTGTGCCCGGACGTGTCTTACTTTCCTCTCGCCAAATATCATGCTCCTACGTGGTTCAAGAGAATGACAATCTCTCAGGCAGATCTTGGACGCACACCAAGGCACCGTACGCTCTTTGCAAATTATTTACGCAGCGTTTCGGTAACCCGCTCCCGCCCCCCCCCCCCTCTATCGTTCAAGCAGGATGTGCATGGAACGGATGCAACAGACTGTACGCGTGATGGAGCGCCAGAACCTATTCCGTGGCTTGAACCAGCTACAACGTGTGGAATACCTGAACCTCTATGTGGCATCGAAACTAAATCATATGGCATCGGTCCTGCTCCAACCAGCAGCGATAGGTCACAGAATTCAGGTGGCCTTCGGTTATTTCCTCTCCACAGACCCAATAAATAGGTTATGACACTTCATCCACCCTCTATGTAATGGAGGTCTGGGTCTGGTTAATGTCCAAGCACGGGCAGGTACCCTTCATATGAGCAGTCTGTGGACACAGAATTCAGGTGGCCTTCGGTTATTTCCTCTCCACAGACCCAATAAATAGGTTATGACACTTCATCCACCCTCTATGTAATGGAGGTCTGGGTCTGGTTAATGTCCAAGCACGGGCAGGTACCCTTCATATGAGCAGTCTGTGGAAACGACGAACCATTCAACAACCATCTCTCACAGGCCGTCTATTGGACGTCTTCATGACTATCTCTTACGTTTCGCCGGTGTCGGTGGCGCATATCGCGTCACAGCTCTTCCTTGTATCGTCACTCATTCTGGAATACAGCTATGTCACAGGTAACTTGCAGCAGTCCTCAGCAATTAGGAGGCCTAGGTTAGTTGCAAAGTCTAGCAGAAAGAAGGTTCTGCTGCTAGGTAGTTCCTACAGTAGAGGTGTGGACCAGCAATTGCAGGAAGTGTTGGGGAGTGAGTACCAGGTCACCAGCATTGTGAAGCCTAGTGCAGGGTTGGCTCAGGTGACTGAAAGCATAGGGGAGTTATGTAAGAATTTTACGAAAGAGGATCAGGTAGTGATAGTGGGTGGAGCAGGGAACAGTCTCGATAGGGACGGAGAATATGATGTCAGTGGTGACTTGGTTAAGATAGCTACTCAAACTGGTGGTACTTATGTGCATTTCGTGCAACTGTTTCAGCGTCATGATCGGCCTCACCTTAATGCGGCTGTTAGGCGCGTTAATGTGGGCTCTGGGGAGGGCACTGATGGCGGAGGGCATGGATCACATATCAGTGGTGCCAGTTGGGTCTATCAGTAGATGGGGTTTCACTAGGCATGGCCTGCACCTCAATAGGTATGGGAAGGGGAGGCTGGCTAAACTTATAGGTGACAGTGTAGTGGGTGGTGGTGGTGGTGGTGGTGGTGGTGGTGGTGGTGGTAGTGGTACCACTCATGGAAAAATTCCTATAGTAGTTGGTGTTAGAGCTGCACCTTTTTTAAACTGAAGTCAGCTGATAGGTATACCTGCTTAAAGGAAGTGCCTCTAACTAAGGACTCACCTCCAGAGGATGTAACGTTTCCAAGTAGAGAAGGAATTAGCATATTTCATCAAAAAGTAAGAGGTATTAGAGATAAAGTTAGTGAACTGCTAATAGATGTTAACTCTGAAATTATTGGTACATCAGAGCACCACTTAAATAATTTGATAATTCAGATGCTTCCTTTACCAGGCTACAGATTAGCTGGCTGTTTCTCAAGGACTTTCTTGCGGGGTGGGGGAGTGGCTCTGTACGTAAAAAACAGTATTTCAATTGAGTCCATAGACGTATCACGACACTGCACTTAACAGATATTTGAAAGTTGTGCAGCATTAGTTGAATTTAGTGAAACTAAACTAATAATTGCTGTTGTTTATAGGTCCCGTAACTCCGACTTCAGAGCATTTTTGCTTAAGCTAGAGAGGGTTTTTGATTCACTTTGTAGGAAGTACCAGAAAGTAGTTCTATGTGGTGACTTCAATATTAATTTTGTACATGATTGTGCAAGAAAAAGGATGTTGCTAGATCTTCTAAATTCATATGATCTGATGCAAACTGTTTTTCCAACTAGGGTGTAGGGGAACAGTAGCACAGTCATAGACAATATTTTCATTCATTCTTCATTACTAGGCTCAGTGTAACCAATGGTGTAGCGTCTCATCGAAGATAAATGACCTGAACTGTAAGCAGTGACAATGGAAAGCGATTGGCTGATTCCAGGAATACAGCATGATTTTGTTGCAGATATCTTAGACGGTAACGATGGACACACAAAACGCTAGTGTCAGTGGACACGGAAACTCCAGCACCACCATTTCTTGAAGAAAGACTTTTTCATTGAAGTAGAGCAAGCAATATACAGAGCTATTTTACTTTTCTTTGAATCATTTTGTTTGTAACGTTTTGCTTTACAGCATTTCCATTTGTACACATTTACAAATTACAATCTTATAATTACAGTAATAAAGAATTATAAACAAATTATAGACCTATGAAACCTATCACTTGGGAGAAATTTGGTAATAGAGGCAACTCCTGAATACTGAATGGTTCATTTCTTTTATGGTAGAGTTTAAGTGACGATGCCAAGCAGGGGTAGATTTGATTTTCGCTTCTTTTCTTTTTGAAGATAAATTGGTTAGATAAGAAGACATGTCGATGGTAAAAAGTGGATAGGCTGACGGTTTACGAACGTAAAGGACGAGCATTCGATAACAATTGGAGTCAATGTTTTTTGTATTTAGACCCGTCGGGTAATATTTTAAACATTATTCACCACTAATTATGCAGTTATAGGCTTTTCTAGATACCATATTCTTTCGAAAGATTCCATTTTATAATAGTCCAATCTTTAAGAAATCAAACCGCAGTAATAAAAATATTGAAAATGGATGTATTTATTTTTTAATCACTCCGATAGTCATCTGATGTCTATACACACATCAAAAAAAGTTTTGCATCATCTCGGTTCTGAGAGTTCCGGAACCTGTACAGAAAAGTGGGATAGAGATCAATGTAAACATTTCCGCCCTTTTTATTGCTCGTGAAAACCAGACATTGTATGTTGTACCACCATACAGCGAGACCTTCAGAGGTGTTGGTCCAGATTGCTGTACACACCGGTACCTCTAATACCCAGTAGGTCTGTATTCGCCGTGGCATACTATCCACAAGTTCATGAAGGCACTATTGGTCCAGATTGTCCCACTCGTCAAGGGCGATTCGGCATAGATCCCCAAGAGTGGTTGGTGGGTCACGTCGTCCATAAACAGCCCTTTTCAGTCTATGCCAAGAATGTTCGATAGGGTTCATGTCTGGAGAACATGCTGGCTACTCTAGTCGAGCGATGTCGTTATCCCGAAGGAAATCATTCACAAGGTATCCACGATGGAGGCGCGAATTGTCCATGTAGAGGAATGCCTCGCTAATATGCTGCCGATATGGTTACACTGTCGGTCGGAAGATGGCATTCACGTATCGTACAGCCGTTACGGCTCTTTCCGTGACCACCAGAGGCATACGTCGGCCACACATGATGCCACCCCGAAACAGCAGGGAACCTCCACCTTGCTGCACTTGCTGGACAGTGTGTGTAAGGGGGTTCAGCCTGACCAGGTTGCCTCCAAACACGTCTCTGACGATTGTCTGGTTGAAGGCGTATGCGACACTCACCGGTGAAGAGAAAGTGATGCCATTCCTGAGCGGTCCATTCAGCATGTTGCTGGGCCCATCTGTGCCGCACTGCACGGTGTCGTGGTTGCAAAGATGGACCTCGCCATGGACGTCAGGAGCGAATGTGCGCATCATGCAGCCTATCGCGCACGGTATGAGTCTTAACACGACGTCATATGGCTGCACGAAAGGCATTCAACATGTTGGGGTGGTGGTTGTAGATAGCGGTCATCCACTGCAGTAGTAGCCCTCGGGCTGGATGAGCGAGACATGTCATCGACAGTTCCTGTCTCTCTCTGTATCTCATCTATGTCAGAACAACGTTGGTTTAATTCACTCCGAGACGCTTGGACACTTCCCTTTTTGAGAGCCCTTCCTGGTAAAAAGTAACAATACGGACGCGATCGAACCGCGGTACTGACCGTCCCAGCATGGTTGAATTACAGACAACACGAACTGTGTACCTCCTTCCTGGTGGAACGACTGGAACTGATCGGCTGTCGCACCCCCTCCATCTAACAGGCGCTGCTCATGTATAGTGGCACCTATGTACAGTCAAAGGGACAATATCCACAGCCATCGTCTCTGTTCAGGAGTTCTGGAAACTGGGGTGCTGCAAAACTTTTGGTGTGTGTAGTTTTCAGCTAAGAGAAACGGGAGCTTAATAATTTCCTGCCTTGGAAGGTAATATTTATCTGACCTATAACGATAAAAATTATCACCTGACCTTCCATAACAATAATCTTCCTTGGAGGGTGATATCTGACTTCCCATAAAAACAAGAAAGTAGCAAATAGATGTGTTTGTTGTAAATACTATTGTTGGCCTAATGACTATGTATTCCTTTACAGGAAAATAAAATAAGAGTAGGATATATATAGCTTCAGTATTTTGTCCACATGCCATTGACATCAAGAATAGCTTGGATTTTTCGAGGCATAGAACTTACAAGCCTATGGAAAAAGTCCTCATTCATTGCAAATCTCTCCCATGAGAGATGAACCAAATACAATAGGGCACACTCAGTTCCCGGAGGGGGTCTGGCCAATTGTCCTGTAGAGTATTCTTGAGCCCATCTGTGCTCTTTGGGATTGAGATGAGGTGAGGAGTTTGAAGGCCATGGAGACATTGAATAATATTCTCCCTCCTTTGAAACCAGGTTTGGATCATAATGCTAGTGTGTGATGGATGATCATCACGTTGGTAAGTGAGGCGTCCTTCGCGGTACCAAAGTCGCTTAGGTATGGTTACATTTTCTAGGAAATTTTCATAGCACTCTGAAGTGAACTTTCCTTATATACGCTCTAAAGTTCCTGCACCCACCTAAGACATCAAGCCCCAACATTTCGCACTCATGTATCCGCTTCAAAGGCGTCATATCGTTGCCCTTCTGTGCGGTTAACAAGAGCAGGCTGTCTGCTCGTGAACTGAAGTGTCCACTCGTCGGAGTAAATGTATCTTCCAATCTACGTCTTCCCAGGAACTCAAAATTGCTAGTCCATCCACGGCTTTTTGGTAACAGCACGACGGGACCTGATTCCACGATCCTTTAATCTTCTGAGAGAAGTTCTCGACGAGCGCGGTAAATGGCATCAGTTCCCCTACGAGTGACAAGGGAGTATTTTGGGCCGCCCTGACCAGTTCATCTTGGCGCCGTCTAGACTCGTGGTCTTCCAGGTTCTGGATGTCTCGCTACCTCAACATTATCTCTTAATCATCTAACCCATCTCCTTGCTGTGGAAGCTTCCGCACCATATCTCAGATGCACTAACAGTTTTCAGAGTAATCACACGCTCGCTAACATTGAGTTCAGCGATTTTGAATCAGACCTAAAACGTATACGAATCACCTGATACGTTTCTCTTAGCTGAATACTACAGAGACACCAGGTGGCGGTCGAAGTAATAACAAATACATCCATTTTCAATATTTTGAACATGATTAATCGTTTAAGATTGGACTATTACAAAAAGAATCTGAAGATTTTGGAACCTATTAAAGCCTACGACTGTGTAATTTGTAGCGAATTAAGATTTATTTCCTACCCAAGTCTAGATAAGAAATTACTGACTTCAGTTTGAGTATAACGCTCGTCCTTTACGTTCGGAAAGGGTCAGCCTATGCACTTTTCTTTTCCCTGCAGTTGATCGGGGAGGATGTAATGACATGCTCTACCTGATCGTTGAATATTTCACTTTTTTATTACAGAGAGCAGCCAGCCCCCTTGCGGAATATGATTAACTGCCGTGCCGGCCTTAGCACAAAAGTATCCACGCAGCCGCTGAATCACGTGTAATTCTTGTCCTTATATTTCAACCGTTTCTACGTGCTGGATAGATGGTTTTCGGAAGAAATCATAGTCAGTTAAAATGCAGTGACTCGGAATGTACTGTGCCATAACGATTATATTGCTTTATTTGACGACGTTAACACCAAGCTGAAGCTCCACAGACCGTTGGAGTTGTTAACGCTGCCACTTTTTAACTTTGGCATGCGCAGGAACCTTCTCTTTGACTCATTCGGGCCGGGAAATATTTTTTCCTCTCATTGTACGTCAACGATTATGGAAAATTTATATCAAACCAATGTAAAATGTGTACAAATTCAAAGCAAACGTACCTAGTGGAGACATTATTCGATAGGTTCATCATACAGTGCGCAATAGTTGCGAAAGTCACAGGTCTTGTATAAAACCCTTTCATATTGTATCCCTGTTGATATCTGATACACTTATGAGGCAATGAACTGAATATATTGCATTTTGATGTGCTTACAACATGATCACGTTACCGAAATATAATGTAAAAGATTTTTATACTCTTCACGCAGAAATACATGAATGAGCAAGGATTGTATACCTATTTTTCCAAATGTATATAGAAATTACAAAAGTATTTGTTATGTCATATCGGTGTACCCTCATTGTTACCAACTACGTGAAGTGGTAAACTGGTGTCGTTACAGCAATAATTTCTTAGTATATAGAGATAAATATATGAAAACTTTTGTGATCTTACTACAAGCAAGCTATGTTTTAATCTACTGCAGCACATTACTGCTTAATGTCAACGAGGACAATAAGAAAGTGTTTTAATTTACCATAATTGTTTATGTACGTTACATTATGTCCAGTTAATGTGAATAGTCTACGAAATGGATTGGACATGTAAAAGTTTTCCTATGCATATTATCTGAAAATGGCGATTTCATTTCCCTAAAACTAGCCCATTAGGTGAATAAACTTCTGTAATAACCGTTTCCGAGATCGCCACCAATACAACTGACAATGTCAGGTAACCATCAATGTGTTTGGCGTTCTCTTGAATCCAAAGTGTGTTTTGATGCTGTTTTCCACTCTTTTGGACAATTCTTTTCATATCTGCAACACTACAACAATCTACATCCATTTTCACATGCTAACTAGTTAAGCCTAGCGCCGCGTCGGACAGTGTGCACCACTTACATCCACCCTGATGGCCTCCCCTACCCTCCCCTGCATCAACCAATGCTGAATTGATTACTACTTGATGCCGGAGTATGTTCTGCCAACAGCTTTCTCATTTTAGTGAAGTAGTTCAACTATTTACCCAGTTTGCTTCAGTGCATTCTCATTAGTTATCCGATTTATTCACCTCACTTTAAAACCTGTCTTACCTGCTTATCGTGTTTCCCTTCCGTGTAAGCCTACCCTTCTAACAAATTATTCTAAGTGGAGAACTAAGAAGTTTGTATTCGATACTTCGAAAAAGTTTCTCAGCATTTTTGTATCTTTCACATCGACCATTTTTTACTTTACTGTCCAACAAGCTAAACTCTTCGACATGATTGTGATTAGCTAATTTAAGTCCCTTAGCATCACTTTTTATTGGACTCCAGTCTTTTACCCTTATTTCACCGTTTTAACATTCATGTCAACCTCTTCGTGACACTATCCATTCCCTTAATTTTTCCAAATAATTCTTCTGTAAGCAGACCACGGCATCTTAGTTGCTCGTAATTCGCAGTTTCATTGTTATACAAAAATTAAAGACAGTTGATTATTACATACCAAAATTAGATCATAGCTTTCATTGGTGTTTTTACTGATTGAGTGTTATTACGATCTTTGAAAATACACACAATCTTTGAAAATACACATGATATGTCGAACGATTAACATAGGTATGAAATTTCTTTATGCTATGTATTTGAATACTCGAATGACCTATTAAGACAAATGATCTCGATGGTACTTTTACATGAGTACCTGCAATTCTCAAATGCCTGGCAATTGACTCAAAATCATGAAAAATGTGGCGGCATCCGTATGATAACTAAAAATAAGCCGCTGAATTTCATGTGTGCGATAAATCACCGAAGATCTTAAATTGGAACTATCAGATAATCTTGCTTGGAAAGCAAACCAAGGACTGCGATGCATTGGCAGAACGCAGACAATTTGTTACTTTACTGTCTAACAAGTTGAAGTGACTGCTTACACTACACTTGTTCGCCCTCTTCTGGAGTACTGCAGTTAGGTCTGGGATCCGCATAAGATAGGATTGACTGAGGAATCTAAGAAATTCGAAGAAGGGTAGCTAGTTCTGTATTATCGTGGAATGGAGGAGGAGTAGCAGTCAAACGCGTTCTTTACTGCGGCAGGACCTTAATTTCTGTCACAGTCTCTCTCCTCTGAGTAAGAAAATATTCTGCTGGGGCCCAGCTACACAGGGAGAAATGATCGTCATAATGAAACAATAGAGATCTGAGTTCGCACGTGAATATTTAAGTGTTCGTTTTCCCGCGCGTTGTTCGCGAGTCTAAGAGTAGGGAAGTAGCTTAAAGGTGGTTCGAAAAGCCCTCTGCCATGCACTTTGTGGATTGTTGAACAAGCATGTAGATGTACCATCACGATCATCGTTATTTGGTTCGAGTTTCGTTGACTGTTTTTAGGTATTTGAGGTGAATGTAGGGTTTCACGTCGTCAGAGGCAGTCGTTAGAAAATTTTTGTGTACATACTGATCAGAAGGAATAAAACAATTGTTTCTGTAACCTGCAGATATGGAAGCTATGACACCGTAATATTTTCAATACGTTTCCTGATTAATCTGCTGTCATTGATTAAATGGATGACAATTTAAGCCGTATAATGTCTTTATAGTTCAAAATCATTTTACGTAACACGACAGTATTCGTTAGGAGGGTTCCGACGCTATCTTTAAGGACAGTTCTCTACGATCCTACTTTCGCTTACCTGTTTTGCGCTCATGGTGTATTTAGATCGTTGTCTACGGAGCCCTCCGTCGCACAGCCGCTGCTGTTCTCCGTTGTCACACGTATGTCCACTGCGCTACAATGCTGATTAGACCCTTCTGAAAGTTGTTTTACTTTTCTTTGGAGCCAGGCTACTTTAGAGAATTTCACGTCCAATCAATGGCTGTTCCTGGGTTACTTGTTCTGATTATCACTCTCAAAAAAACTGTACTTGTTACAATGTGCTTTTGGACGGGGTCTATAAATAAAGGATATTATGAAGTGAAACTAGCATAAGAGTAACTTCACAGTAGATGAATACGAAAGGGAATACTATCATTCGCTCTTTGTGTATTACATGTTCGCTTTATTCTCCTTCCTGTGAATGTAAAAAAATTTACAAGTTCATAATATGCGTTTAAAAATGTTTATTGCTGACAAATACAAGTAACAAATCCATTTACTAAAATCCATATTCAATTTCAGTCTACGCTCAACACTAAAAAATGTTTAGTGCCAGTATCCCACGGTGGATGCGACTAGTTTTTCTCAGGTTTGATGGAAGCACTAAAACTTTACAGATGACACTACTGCGAGTGTCATTTTGCACTGCTTTAAACAAGGTATTAAGATTACCATATAAAATGCGGAGTAGCGATCCTACGGACTAAAACATAGCCCATTTCTTCTCATTGACCCATAACGTGTGGTACACTAGGGGGTAACCATGCGCTGAAATTTAAATATCAAGTGTGGTACTACTGGTAACAGATCAGAGAAACCCCTTTTCTTCAGCTCTCTCAACGGTTTTACAATATTAACTTTTTTTACACTGACCATATTTAGTTTCCAGATGTGTGTGTGTGATACGAAAGAATTAACTCAATTCAGAAAATTCTGTGATACTAAAAACCTTTTCCAACTTAAAATTGTTACACATACTTTATGCTGAAGAAGAATAGACAAGGACTCATTTTACGTCTATGCTGCACAATGTCCACCTTTCGAAGTATTGACAGACTCAGTTCTGCCATCCTCGGAATCGGAGAGGCTAGAGTACGGCAACTTTTCCTTTTTCTCTCCATTTAGCTCGGCAACAATATCCGTTATTGGACGGTTCTTTGTCTCCGGCAAGAAGAAGAATATGTAAACATTGCTGACAAGGCAGGAAACGGCGAACAGCCAATAGCAGCCATATATGTCTATCCAATAGAGGAGCACGACGTAGAATTTCAAAACTGTTGCATTGACCACTACAGCAGTAGTGAAACCTATGGAGAAAGCTACAGCCTGAGCATCCGAGGAGAACAGTTCAGTGGCGATGACGAAGAGCAACGATCCTATACCACAGGCGTTCAGGACCAAGGATAAGGATAATGAGGTGATAGGGATCCACCACAGCGAGGAGACGTCGTAACCGCTGCCCAAGGCGAAGAAGTACAGACCAACGGCCGTCAGGCATGTGGCCATGCCCGCATTAGAAGCCATGAGCAGTGGTCGCCGTCCGACGCGATCCACAAGCACTGAAGACAGGAAGGTCGCCAGGAGCTGTACTGCAGCCACCACCACTGCCGCCCACTGGGCAGACACAGTGGCGTCTGCTGCAGAGAACATCTCCACCACGTAGTTCAGTATCACCCCAGTGCCATCTAGATTCTGGTTCAGGATGAGGACAAGGAACGCAATAAACCCGAGGCGAGACGCACGGTCCCTGAAGAATTCGGCCACAGACATGCCTCCCTCAGTCGACTTCGACTCGACCTCGTATCTCATCAGTTTTAGTTCGCCCTCGACGTCGTGGCCGACAGGGCGGAACCAGCGCAGCGACTTCTCCGCTGCCTCAACTTTACCGCTCGACAGGAGATACCGTGGTGACTCTGGCAGGAAGAAGAAGCAGACCGTGTAGAGGACTGGCAAGCCGACAGCAACTGCACACACTTCCAGGTACGTGGCTACGGCGCCCACGATGTAGGCGAGCAGGATGCCAGCGTTGAAGAGGAGTGCGAAGAAGGTGCCTAGAGCTCCGCGCACGTGCTGCTGGGCTGCGTCGGCCATGTAGGCGTTTGCCACCACTGGGACAGCCCCCATCGCCATGCCGACCACCACACGACCAGCCAGCAGGGCTGCCAACCCTCGTGCCAGCAGGATGGCCACACCTCCCAGGGTCGCAGTGACGCCCACCAGGTAGCCAGCCGGCTTGAAGCCCCAGCAACGGCTCACCTGGCTGCTCAGCATGGGACCCACCGCCGAAGAAATGAGCGACGCACTCACCACCCATGAGCACTCTTGCGTGGTCAGTGGCCTGTCCAAGGCTGGTGGGCTATACTCTGTGCCGTTGGACTTCAGCACTGGGATGGCCACAGCTGCCCAGCCAACTGCGTATCCACAATTCAGCGAAATCAGGTGAGCTGTGGAAATAAGCAGTTTATTTAGAAGCAAATCGGTTATAAATTCCCTTTTAACTGTCATTAGTGTACTAAATTTCCTAGTCGCTTGTAAATTTAAGTATTAAGGCATAAGGACTTCCAGTCTGAAGGTGTGTACTGTTTTTGAACTTCCTTACGGACTAGCCAGTAATGCTCTTGGAAATTAGGTATCCAGTCATTAGGACAAAATCGCTCTGAGCACTATGGGACTTAACTTCTGAGGTCATCTGTCCCCCTCCTCACGACATTTCACCACAACTTTTATTGTGGAGTGCCACTACCCCAGTTTCTTCACTCAAGTTTCCGCATACCTCGTGTTACTAGCAAACACATGAGGGTTATTCAGAAAATAAGATCTGATAGGTCGTGAAATCTAAATGCCCGTGAAAATATGATCAAACTTTGTATCTATGTGTCAGGCAGTGTCTAGTATACCGTCACATCGCTCTCCGCATTCTGAGCACTCAGTGAGCACAAAGATGCCTGTAACAAGTGTCTCCCACGAAGTGTGGGTGTCCACTGTGAGGTTTCACCTGTAACGCACTTATTGTACATTTGTTCGTTACAGTTCTCGGCCGCACACTACAGCGGTAGCGTTCTCGATTTGAAGTGTAATAAATCACCGACCAGCGCAGACTTGGTTCCTTGAGATGCTGCTCACATGAACTGCATGAACTGCATGAACATTTTAGCACAAAAAACTAACTGCAGACTAGAGTGACCAAATGGCGGAAAGCACAGGCGGCTTCCTTCTATGATGAGGATATTGGAAAGTTGGTAGAACGCTATGATGAATGTCAAGTCGGAGCGGTGACTATGTAGTGAAGTAGCTGGAAGTTGCAGCTAACTGCTGCAAATAAAGTTTCGGTTTTCACTGAGGTTTCAGTTTCGTGACCAATCTGACATTACTTTCCAAATAGCCCGGGGGCGAGGCATAATTGCTTACGTTCAAATTTCCAGCAGTAAAGAATCAACGGAATTAGCACCTGACAACTACGTTGTGAGTAATGGCTTAGTCACAGTTTATGTCAGTTTTTATTCATTTACTTTTATTCGGAAAGTTCCGTAGTATCAAATTCAGGAACAAATCTCCAAGGTTATCGAACGTTTCAGTACATGACATTACAGCATAAAACTAACAGATAAAAATAAAATGTTTATGAAACCATAAAAAGTCAAGCCATAAGTTTCAGTAAACGCAGTTTACAATATAACGTAAGAATCAGCTTAATATTTCAAGGAACCCCTCAACAGAACAGGAATGACCCACGAGAAAACTTCAGTTTCGATTTGAAAACGCGTGGATTACTGCTAAGATTTTTTGAATGCTTGTGGTAGATTATTGAAAATGGATACAGCAGTATACTGCACACCTTTCTGCACAACAGTTTAGGAAGTCCGATCCAAACGCAGGTTTAATTTCTGCCGAGTAATAACTGAAAGTTGCTTATTCTTGGTAATAACCTAATATTGTTAACAAGAAACGATAATAAAGAATATATACATTGAGAGGACAATGTCAAAATACCCAGAGTAGGGAAGAGGGGTAGACAAGAGGTTTTCGAACTTACACCACTTATCGCCCGAACCGCCCGTTTCTGAGCCAAAAATATCCTTTTAGAATGGGTAGAGTTAGCCCAAAATACGATATCTTTTACTTCGTACAAGAGTGCGCACTACTTTCTAACTTTACGTTTGATGTGCGAAGGATAGACTGGTCTACTGACAGAAGTGAAAACACCTCCTGAAAAGTGCCTGGGTAAGTTAGTTGGCAAGATCATCTCTCACTGAAAGCAGAACTCCAGAGTCCACTGCTTTTGGAACACCCTAAAGATTTTAATTACTAACCCGTTCTTCGCATGATATTCTGCACCCAGTAGACTACTTAAGTATTGCTTTAATTAACCAAAGTTTTTACGATTGCCTTAAGGATTACTAGTTAGGCGAACCATTTCAATACTGCAGCTTGCGATGCAAACCCCATTACATGGACCATGTGTATTTGTCAATGGATTATCGAAGTCAAGCATCCTATTTCCCAGCGTTGGAAAGATCTGAATTCTATGTATTTTACACGATTCTGAACTTAACTTTGATGTTAGGATAAAATAGCCAGGAGTCAATATACTTTCTTGTATGTTTGTATCTAAGAGCAATGGCGTAATCGCTAGGCAACTTTTCAATACACCATGATTACATTGACTCATTTCCGAAACAGAACTCGGCTGAAAACCATTTAGCCGTATCGCTTTTCTAACACTACGATACACGTGATTTTATTACTCTACTGGTAACCTTCACACTGTATTCTTCGCGACGTCACTCATCGACAACCGACCCAGCTTATTGATCAAACTCCTCTCCATGCCCAACAACATCCCATCGAATTCTACCAAGCTAATTCCTGTACCGAGATTCTTAGTATCAGTGGCTTTAAGAAACCATTTTCTCGTACATTTCTATCAACGATAGATTTCCTTCATTAAGAATGAGTATTTCCATCTTTTCTAAGTACAGTGCTCCACTTTCCAAGGCACTACTTCCTGCTCCATGATATATTAATCGCACATGTCTAAGTTTATGTAACGATAAATGCTCAATGTGCGAGGAGGTAAGTGTGCACGAACTTTGAGATAAAAAACTTTCCCAGCGTACATATTGTTCCACAAAATTTCGGGCGAACTGTCGGATGTTTGCAACCTCCTGCCACAATATTTTGGCGCAGGGTCTTCTGGCCATCTTCAGGCGATACCTGAGGATCGGCGCAAGACTGCGCCGAAGTACTGTGGCAGGAAGTTGCAAACATCTGGCAGTTCGCCCGAAATTTTGTGGAACAATGTGCACGAACTATTAAATTATGGTTGGAGACATTGTCGATGAGACCAACAGTTTTTCATTACCAAACTTACCAAATTTAGGGAAAATCTGCATCATAGTCGTGTACTCCTTATACACTCCTGGAAATGGAAAAAAGAACACATTGACACCGGTGTGTCAGACCCACCATACTTGCTCCGGACACTGCGAGAGGGCTGTACAAGCAATGATCACACGCACGGCACAGCGGACACACCAGGAACCGCCGTGTTGGCCGTCGAATGGCGCTACCTGCGCAGCATTTGTGCACCGCCGCCGTCAGTGTCAGCCAGTTTGCCGTGGCATACGGACCTCCATCGCAGTCTTTAACACTGGTAGCATGCCGCGACAGCGTGGACGTGAACCGTATGTGCAGTTGACGGACTTTGAGCGAGGGCGTATAGTGGGCATGCGGGAGGCCGGGTGGACGTACCGCCGAATTGCTCAACACGTGGGGCGTGAGGTCTCCACAGTACATCGATGTTGTCGCCAGTGGTCGGCGGAAGGTGCACGTGCCCGTCGACCTGGGACCGGACCGCAGCGACGCACGGATGCACGCCAAGACCGTAGGATCCTACGCAGTGCTGTAGGGGACCGCACCGCCACTTCCCAGCAAATTAGGGACACTGTTGCTTCTGGGGTATCGGCGAGGACCATTCGCAACCGTCTCCATGAAGCTGGGCTACGGTCCCGCACACTGTTAGGCCGTCTTCCGCTCACGCCCCAACATCGTGCAGCCCGCCTCCAGTGGTGTCGCGACAGGCGTGAATGGAGGGACGAATGGAGACGTGTCGTCTTCAGCGATGAGAGTCGCTTCTGCCTTGGTGCCAATGATGGTCGTATGCGTGTTTGGCGCCGTGCAGGTGAGCGCCACAATCAGGACTGCATACGACCGAGGCACACAGGGCCAACACCCGGCATCATGGTGTGGGGAGCGATCTCCTACACTGGCCGTAACCTACTGGTAATCGTCGAGGGGACACTGAATAGTGCACGGTACATCCAAGCCGTCATCGAACCCATCGTTCTATCATCCCTAGACCGGCAAGGGAACTTGCTGTTCCAACAGGACAATGCACGTCCGCATGTATCCCGTGCCACCCAACGTGCTCTAGAAGGTATAAGTCAACTACCCTGGCCAGCAAGATCTCCGGATCTGTCCCCCATTGAGCATGTTTGGGACTGGATGAAGCGTCGTCTCACGCGGTCTGCACGTCCAGCACGAACGCTGGTCCAACTGAGGCGCCAGGTGGAAATGGCATGGCAAGCCGTTACACAGGACTACATCCAGCATCTCTACGATCGTCTCCATGGGAGAATAGCAGCCTGCATTGCTGCGAAAGGTGGATATACACTGTACTAGTGCCGACATTGTGCATGCTCTGTTGCCTGTGTCTATGTGCCTGTGGTTCTGTCAGTGTGATCATGTGATGTATCTGACCCCAGGAATGTGTCAGTAAAGTTTCCCCTTCCTGGGACAATGAATTCACGGTGTTCTTATTTCAATTTCCAGGAGTGTAGTATTTATTTCCGGCAGCTTTTCGTTTCACCAAGATACTTTGTTACAATACTGTGTGTATAATGTTTTACGAAACATTTTGGACATGCTGCACAACATCAGCTATTCGTATACTACATAAAAATACGTAGAAACATTTCTCATGAAGATATTTAGAGAATACCGTAGGGAAGACTGCGAATTATTTCCTGTAGCATGCTGGTATTGTTGACTTAACTAATCGGTTTGTGATTCCATACATTTAATATTGAAAACAATGGAATTTAACACAATGGCTCTTTCAACTATGATGGTAATAGTTTGAATGACGAAGGTTTTGTGATAAACGCAACCTTATACAAGGAAGTGCTAGTATACATACAAGGTGAACCAGAACTTCATAGGCGAACTGTCAGAGGTGGTAGTATGGACGATAACGTGGAAATATCTGGTAAATAGGGGCCGTTACTACTTCAGGAGCTATGAGCATTTTTCTTTTCGCTACTGTGGGCCTCATCTACCACCGGAGGAGTGCTTAAAGCTCTTAAGGTATGCACTTTCCAGTTCATGTTTCTTTACTTCTTGATCCACATTACCGCCCGTGAACGTTTGCCGGTGGAGTTCTGGTTCACCGCGTAAACCACAGTTACGCCACAAAACGAAAAAAACGATTGGCTTTGAGGAAAATTTACATATCGCAAAGTACCTATTATTATAATATTATTAGATGCAAATAGCAGGTTTGGGAAACCCATGATGTAACAATCTACAATGAAGGACTAAATACTAACGTGGTAGATCATGCAGAATGGAAAAGGCCTTTATTCCTTGTGAGATTGGCAGAAATAAAACATTCAACAAATCCATTAGAAGCCATTTCACTTTTATGCCGTGCATATGAAATGACAAGACTTCGGTGTGTCAACTTGTGGCACTGATGAAATGCATGCGATTTACATGCAAGACATTTTTGTGCTCTGGTTAAGCTGTTCAGGACTCAAATTTTCTAAATTGACGTGGTATACAAAAATAAAGAATGAAGACAGGGATGTCAATACTTGCACAGATTAAGATGACACTCGCTAAACCGTGCGAAATAAAAAAGGAATTGTGGAGATCGAAATGTCTACTTCCTGTTTTCCAATGGCAAATCTACAGACTGAACCTTCCTTATAGTACGTTAAGTATTGCTTGAAGTTATCTTCTGTTGTGCTTTGTTGCAATATTCCATGACATATCAATATCCCGACTGAGGCAAATACCTCTCTCGCCCGTGAGCGTCTGCAGAGGCATCCGACTGACCTTTGTAGAATTGAAGTGCGATCAGTAGATGCGAAAATGTGCGAACTTTGAGGACACATACGGTAAGGGGACTCATTATTTGCGAGCTGCATTTGCTTCTTAGTCTAGGCGTGGTATGCTCATGCTTACGAAACATTCCATGAACACCAGCGTACACTCGCTTGCAAGAAATTATGTGCATGTGGTGTACAGGCGCCTAAGTCACGGATTACAGTCATCGTTGAATGATACAGTTCAGTTATATATCCGGCAAGCATTAGCGTTTATGCTTAAAAAGATTTTAAAATGACCCTACGTTTTACGCACATCAGGAAATGTATATTACAAAAGAATGGCTATATCGCAGCAGTACACACTGAACGTTACATGGAAACTTTCACGAAGTTATTTTACTGTAATCAGATCTTGAGTAAACATTCCCTTACACAAATATATATTAGGTTGGTGCATAAGCTCTTAACGTTTTTGTTTTAATGTTGGCTGTCCTGTTGCTTTGGGCTTGTTTACCGATAGCCCTTATTTGTGGTTCACTGTTTCTATTTGAGTTTACAAATAGCAATTTAATTGGTGAAGTGGACGACGTAAGTGCCAAGTCGAGAAACCGGAACATTTCAGGTATTCTTTTCTTTGTATACTGTAGAGGTGTGAAAGCAGCAGAGGCAGCAACGAAGGTTTTCTCCTACATGTAGGCAAATACCATCCGACAGAGTTCGGCAAGGAAGTTTATTTCTCGTTTTAAGCAGGATCGCTTTGACAGTGACTCCACGCTCACGAAGAACCTTGGGGATAGGAAAGACCGTTTAAACTCATTAATCGACAATGATCCAAGGCAGTGTACTCGACAATTGTCAAATATGATTTGTCATCATTCCACCATCGTGGGACATTGGCCTGCAAAGAGGGAGGTACAAAACTCGGGCATATGGGCACCCCATGCTCTAAGTCAGGGGTGCTCAGACCGCCGATCACGATCGATCGGTCGATCGAAATCTATTTACGAGCCTCCTGTCAAAACCTTTCCCAGAAATCTAAATTAGGTATCTTTGTAAAAATAACGTTTTCTTGAAATAGTGTTTCGCTCGGTATTTGTATGCAGTAACACTGTCTCCATCTTGTCTCCATTTCCATTTCACCGCCTTTAACGCTTGCGCCAACATTTATGAAGATGCACATTTTAATTTTTATGTGCAGTGTCTTGAAAATTGAATAGTAGGCCCACAACTTTTGATGCATAGAACTACTTTTTATTATTTTGTGTAACTAAAATGGTTAATTTTGGTTACAGTGTTTAGTGCTAAAACCATGAATTTCCAAGTCAGTAGATGTTTAAATGTACTACATTGCTTGTAGATTTCACGCCTAAAAGCGTTTAGCATCCCTGCTGTAAGGCAGAATCACAAAAATCAGATGACCATATGTGCATCTGTTTGATCGTCGTCAATTGGCTCGCGAGCGACACCATTTCTATCCTCTAGATACCGATGATGAGAAATCGCGTCTTTGTGCCAATGCAAGGAAAAGGAAGAAATTGTTGAGCCTAAACAAAGCAGGGGTTCCCCGTACAAAGACCGGAATGCACCCACAATGGTTAACGTTACGCATCTGGTGGTGTCACGTACTACCAACTGCTTACCTGAGATGTAAGCAATACTGCTGACATTTGTTGCCAATTTCGACGTCTTGCAGACGCAGTCCAAGAACAACAACCAGATGGACTACATGAAGTCATGCTAATCCACGGTAACGCACACCCGCATTTTTACTGAACTGTCAAAACAGTAGACTTGAGTTGGGTATGCAATTTTTTCCATCTGATTTTGCGCCCTCAGATTTGCAACTTTTCCTCTATGTCTAACAACCTTCAATATGCTCCGAACATGGCTCAACGAGTTCTTCGCCTCAAGAACACGTCATTTCTACAGCTGCGGAAGCGTAAGTTATCCCTGCCTTTACAGAGTTAAGTACTGAAGGAAAATATATTACTGATGACTAAAGTCTTTTATATCTGTTGTTTATGTACGGTACCTTATGAGAAAAGATTACGAACTTGTGTACCAACCCTATAGTTCGACCGTACTATCTAAATGGTCAAGAAGTGTAGTCACTATCTTAAATATCGCATCTGCCGATTCACAACAGGAATGCTTACCCAAATTTATTATTTGTAGTGTGTTTCTCAAAATTTTCACAATACAAACATGAAACCATGAAGACGGATTGTTCATATTAGAGAGGAAGACCAATTTTTGAAAGAAGAAAGTAGTATGAGTTGACGTGTGAGCTCAAAAAGTTGTGTTTTAATTAATCCTCTGTTTCCCGATATTTTCGGTGTGTATATAATTTCTAATTTGTTTTCATATTTTTTTCGTCTCAGTTTGCAAGTGAATGTTCAGTGTAGCAACCATAAAAGATGAACTAAGTATTTTTTACGACTGTCACAAGACCATTTCACATCTTGTTTGACCAGGCAGTGGTCAGACTAAACGAGAAGGCTGCAATCTGTGACAATCTTCTCCCGTTGCTAACAATTGCTTTATATTTAGAACGCAACAGGAACGTTACACATAGTCCCGCACTCTCTTAGTCTGTCGACCATTGGTTGATCGAAAGCGATTAAGAGCGTTGTGAAACCCACTTGTGTGTCGCACGGAATAAAATATGACGCTCTCCATAGTACGTAGCTGTTTGCTAATCGTGTTTCAGCTGTAACTTACTATGACACTTGTTGAGCTATCGACAGCGTTATTTGTACTCTTACTACGATTGTCCAACAGGAATATGGCTAAAACTGGCCTCTCAAGCCTGCTTTTACCTATTTACAGGAGAATAGCTAGGAGAATTGCCAAGCTTCCTTCTATATAATATTCTCACTCAGTGGCTAAACTACAGCATGCTGAGCACGTTTGTCCAGCACACACCCACAGAGCTACAACAGTTAAATGTTCTGGTACTCCATACGAATGGTTTGACTTTAGCAACAACCAAAAGTATAGCACAGCCATCTCCTCTACTGCCTTTCCTACTTCCAATATCTACACGTTTGGAACAGGTAGATCACTTCCTTTAAGACTTATATTATCAACTAATCGCTCATTGGAACGGGACGTGGAGAACAGAATGCGTGGCGCTTATGTTGCATCTGGAAGTCTCCTACATCAGGTCTCCCTCTCTGCACCAGGCTAATCGTGTACCGAGCAGTAGTTGTTTCTACGCTGTTCTATGGTTGCGAATCCTGGGCACTGTGTAGCTGTGTATTTCAGAGCTTCAACCAATAGAAACTTAGATACATAATGAACATCAAATGGGATTTCTTCATACAATACTACTATTCTTGAGAGATCAAAGATGTATAGCATAGTATAGTAGCCACTGTTATTGGGCACCAGCGCAGAAGGATTGGGCATGTCCAGCGGATGAGATACTTGCTCGACAAATTTTGAGTAGTGAAGTGAGCAGTTAGAAGGCCCTGTAGTTCTCTGAAGCGCTAGAAGAACCAATTCAAGAAGAACCTAAAGAGTAAATATTGACAGAACTAATCCGTGCACAGAAGATGATAAATGGAAGACAACTACATCAACTGCTGTCTTACGTTTTGAGCAGCAACGTCGGAGGCAGGAAAATGAAAAACTTAAGAGGTGCAAACTTCCACCCTCATGCGTAAGGTGGCCACATGCTTTATGCCAAGATTGCTCTGCTAAGCCATAGAAGCCATCCTGAATATCTGAACTGTAATGCAATAATGGAAATGGAGAAGAAGAATGAAAATTCTGATGATGGTGTCTGCCGATGATGTACACTCTTTGACATAAAACTTGACCGGCGGCCGGCCGCTTCAGAGGCTAAGTCCGCGCCGATCGCGACATGGGACAAAAAAACTGGCCAACTCGCTAATTCTCTAAGTCCGGTTATCTGCACAATCTGGCAACACTGTAGACTGCGGCACTTCCTGGAGGAAAACTTGTCCCATGATAGAGAAACTCTAGGCTGATTACGCCTGTGGTCTAGCGGTAGCGTGCGTTGTTTCTGTTCATAATGTCAGTGGATCGAGAGCAGCTGGCATAAAATATTTTTATAGCCTCTTCTGTCTGAATGCTGAAGACGTGAATGTAATGGTAGCGCAGATTCAATCTATTTCGCTTTGTGACACACCGATATCAAAATTTTATCCAGTAACGATTTTGCGGCAGATTTCCTGCAGACTGTCCTCTGGACGCCGTATGCGACAAAGCTCCGGGATCCATTTGCTGGCTACTGGCAGCGGCCGTGGCGACAGCAGCGGCGCTGCACTCCCCCGTTCTTTATCGAAAGCGCCTGCTACCGCTCATCGCTTTTGATGATTTAAAACGCTTTATTATTAAATGTTGCTCCACAGAAAATTTCTACAATTTCCATTCACGCTCAAAAGCAACGGAGACAGACGCCCTGATTAGTAGGCGGGTATTATATTACATTAATCGGCAAGAGCTGAGTATGGCCCGAAATTAATTTTATAGACTGGGACGAAATTAAACCACCTCACTACATTCGATGAATTTATAAATGCTTCATACCTCGTTTCTTTTCCTTTCAAACTCAATTATTTGTGCAACTTTTGGTCAATGTTTGGATGTTTTCGTCAAGCCAGAGTGAGCGTCTGTGGTGTAAAGTGTATTACAGTTCTTGTTTCATTCCTTATGGTAAGTCTATGCGATAAACTGTGTGAATACCTTGCAATGCATGCTCTGTAGCAGTGCAGGAACACTGCACATTTGGAGTTCCATGTATGGGTTCATGAAGTATTTATTGTTGATCGGAAGTGATAGTTAAGGTCATCAGATTTAAACCAGAAAAATTTGTCGTTTTGAAGGTTTCAGAGAACGGAAAGGAATTGCTAACGCCGGTGTTAGAAAACGTCTACAGTTAAATGGTATTGCAAAAATTTAGAAGAAGGGAACTACATTAATGAACATGTGCACTTCATAAACAACCTTCTGACATGTTAGACCTATATGACGAACAAAGCTCAAATTTATATCGTTGACAGTCGGTTTGAATCTTTTCAGGGTCTATTTTACAGTGAAGCACCTTGGAATTTGCAAAGCAGAAATCCATGATATTAACTTAATTTACTAAGTCGAAATCGGACGAAGATTGATGTTTAAAGGCATTCTTCAGATTTCGCATAAGAAATTTTTACTAGCAGTTTGCACCTCCATTAATTAAAATGGAAAATAAAAGGTTGTACTCAGCGGCTTCTACCGTGATTCGGACTGCTATGTCTTATAGTACAAGCACTGCAACGCACAAGGGAACCTCTGAGCTAACGACACACTGGCGGCCAGAGGCGGAATATAGTCACTGTGATGTTGCCTGAACCTCAAAACGCAACCTTAAACACACGAACAGAGGAGGTGGAGATTACTGTTTTAACGTCCCGTCGACAACGATGTCATTAGAGACGGAGCACAAGCTCGGATTAGGGAAGGATGGGGAAGGAAATCGGCCGTGCCCTTCCTAAGGAACCATCCCGGCATTTGCCTGAAGCGATTTAGGGAAATCATTGAAAACCTAAATCAGGATGGCCGAGCGCGGGATTGCATCGTCGTCCTCCCGAATGCACACACAAACAGGTGTTACTTATGTGAAGAACGCCGTTCTTGGAGTCCAGAAATTAAATATACTTTCTAATTGTGTCATCTTGCAGTGGATTATATCGTACGAGTCTTCGATGTGGAAAACGAATGTCAAGTGAATTTAGCGAGGTAACGCCGACCTTCACCCGGAAGTAAATGCACTATCAGAGTGTTGACAAATACTTGCTACGACGCTGCCATTTCTAGGCTCTCTGACGAGGCAGCTCTTCAGCGAAATGCTTGCCGTGATTCTCCGATACGGTTCTTCAGAGTGGAGACGCGCGCGCACGTTTGGTTTTTATGCGGCGTTCTCCCCTGATGGTTTCTGACGTCGCCTTCTGGGCTATGTATACATATGAGACATTCAATTATCATTAATCCAGAATGATACAAGTTTCAGCTTCCGGCGTGGAAGAAGGCTGTTGACGCCGACATTATATCATTTCAACGTAGGGAAAGCAAAACGAATCATTCAATGTTTCTCATTCAACATAAAGCATGTGAGATAATTTTCCGTAACGTTCATAATCATCTAAAAATACAAACGAAGTAAAAATACACCGGAAGCTTATTCGAATTGAATATAACGCTTTGCACCTCGATGTCGAATTTGTCCACTTGCAATCTTTTGCAGCATACACATAGAATGTCATGATTACCACGAGAATGAAGAAATATGTTGGTAAGGATGGAAGCAAGAAGAGACGCAGTCAACAAATATTCTATTCCTCATGGCATTCATTTCATTTGACACGTAAGAAGAGGTAAAGCGGGAATTTACTTTCGTTAACACGAAAGATATGCCGCACATATTGATAACGAGGAAGTCTGCGTCTTCATACGTTTCCTCCTTGAAATCTGTATGCTCTATTATATACTAAGTAGCCCGATCATTGTTTCAGTAATGTTACCCTCTTGTTTGACCCCGTAACGATGAACAGATTCCAAATGCATGTCTCCCTTCCTGGGTTGTTTTTTGTGTTTTATTGCTTGGAATTCCTGAAGCAGACCACTGTGCCTTCCCCCCTCGTGGGTTAGGTCTCAAAACTAAACCGCTTTGTATCCAATGGCATAATTTATTCAGACAGCATCAGCATAAGACTATCAAACAAAGCCTTCCATTTACAGTTGCAGCACTCTAACCAGCACTGACCAAAGTGTAATCCACGGTCATGGTCCTAAATTACCAGCTGTCTGCTACTGTGGCAAAGTCCGTACTACACTGTCGATTCCGCAGCACCATTTTATCTGGTAACACTGTGTAGTTGCACAGTTGTGCTACCAGGTCTGTCCTCACACTGTCAACTTTATGTATCTCACTTCTCCTGTAGCGTAGATCACGAGGAGCCGAAGTAAATGAGTGTATTCTGCATGACGTAACATTCAGTATTCCCTTCTTTCATAGCCACTCTTCATGTGCATCGATACCAAATAGGAATGCGAAAACTCTTGCGAGTGAGAGAATGACAATAACAATCGTAACAAGAACAAGCAAATAATGAATGATGTTTATTCCAACGCAGAACGAGAATGGCTTTAAATATAAAAATCTGTATCTATATCTATATCCATATCTATTGATCTTTGAGTTGGCACAATGCAAATATATTCTTAGCATTTAGTTACTGAATTTAGTTCTGGATGTTTGCAGAGAAAAGGAAAAGTCGGTACTTCTCGCTAGTGTAATATAATGTGAACCAGCAACTACCCTTTCCTTAGAACACAACTCAAGCAGGTCCTCAAGTAGGTAGCAAGGCACTGCTGCATTCTGTTCCCTGACATTGCTCTGATGACGGTTAATGCAGATAGTTCCGATTATGAAATACAAAACGTATTGCAGGTTAGTTCCTAGGATAGTAACATTAAATTTGCGTTGTAGACGGCACATGAACGTGACGACTATCCATATTACTCATCAATATAAAAAGACAATATTTAGGGAATTTAGCAGGATTACTCAAAATGAATTCTGAAATTGGGTGACTGACTGCACAGGTGCTAAACGTCGTCAAGAGTATACGATGTCCTAGTCGCATTAGGAATATGAAGATCGTCTTCGACAGCTCGCAACTTTCACATTGCTATCTCCACCCTACTCCAGACAGCCCTCGGTGGAGTTGCACTACGTTGCCGATGTTATGGAAGGCCTTCAAACCGACAACAGACCACATATTGAAAAATACAAGCGAATTCTCTTGCAGCGTAAGCTTATTGTAACTAATCTAAAAATTATTGGAGAGGAACATTGTCCTATTCAAAAAAAGTAAAATGTTACACACTGTTGACGTCAAACGGACATTATCTATGTCCTGTCTTGTGTCCTACTCATCTATAATATCAAGTGTACTATGTAAATGATTATATATAATGGACGATAGGGTAATGCATTGATACCAGATGGTGGGGGCCGGCCGGTGTGGCCGTGCGGTTCTAGGCGCTTCAGTCTGGAACCGCGTGACCGCTACGGTCGCAGGTTCGAATCCTGCCTCGGGCATGGATGTGAGTGATGTCCTTAGGCTAGTTAGGTTTAAGTAGTTCTAAGTTCTAGGGGACTGATGGCCTTAGAAGTTAAGTCCCATAGTGCTCAGAGCCATTTGAACCATTTGAACTATTTAACACAAAATGACATTAAAAATTAAAGTTATTCACGAGCAGCTAGTTGAGAATATGTATGAACATTAAATGACACGACGAACTGAAATAATATGACGAAGAGTTCAGCGCTCACTGGGAATAGAGCCCCACACATATCGTTGTTGACTACACACAAAGAGACGTCAGCTACCGAATTTTTCTCCACCAGCTGCTCAGAATAGCATCTTGAACTTACAGTCATCTCGCAAATAGTTCTGTGTCTCACTGGGAGTTAAAAACGTCAGATATCGTTAGTGTTGACAACGAATGAAAATACATTAAAAATCAAAATTATTATCCACCAGCAGATAGGTGTTCTCATGATAGAGCTTGATAATGCATAATTAAATCTTTAGTGCTGGGCCAGGATTCGATCCCATTCACGCGTAATATGTGAAGGTGTTGAGGAATCTGCAGTTTTGAACAAACAACAAATTGTAGCCGAGCTGTATTGCCACGAAGGGATCAAATTCCGCGTTAAGGGCGGTCTGAGTTGCATTCCCAGTTTAGAACCAATTTTATCGACATACAGAAGCTCAAATAAAAGATGGAATAAGTGTCCTGTGACCATACATAGCGTTTGTGTCGTCACTTGAAATAAATAACTAGTATAAGAAAGGTTACTGGTGATAGAGTTTCTACATGTCGCCACTCCAGACTTTATTGTGGTTCAACCTACCGCCTACTTGGTAAAGAAGGAATATCATCTTTAATGTGAATTTTCAGACCACGCAGCCATTATATCTCCTCACTTGGTGTAGCCAGGAGAGAATGGAATCTGTCTCTCCCTATCTAAAATCATTGACGGAAGTGGGAATCGAACCCAGACCATAGGTATAACAACCTACCATCCGTCCAACAGACCACGAAATCCTCTTCTCTGCGAGTCATTTTTCTATCGTAACGCAGTTGCGCCACACTGGATGAGAATTCTGACACACAGGCTCCCTGTAGTAATTTGCAGCATGTTCAGTAAATTCATTTACTTGGTTGACCGAATCACCATGAACTAGCTGCCTCGGCTACCCAGTGCATACATTCGACTATTTTGTAATCACAGAAATAAAATCACGTAACTGCCACCTACACACAACTGCCAACAGTGTAGGATGCAGAAGTTTAAATAGGAAGTGTTCCTTTCCACTTGAGCTATTCTATTGCGCTATCTGTTACTAGAAAACGTCGTTCAGTCCAAAAGAAAAGCTGTAACTGTTTGTCTCTCAGAAGTCAAGGCCTGGCCATATGCATAATCTCACAGTGCTGTGGAATCCAAAAGTTCTGGAGGAATAGTTGCCGAGCTCTGGAGCTGCTGTAGCTACGTGTCAGCTTGTAGCATAGATAAGATGTCGCGAGTTCGAATACATTCAGTGCTACATTTTTTAAAACGCAATTCTGCTCTCTGCTGAAGGTATCAATCTAATGGAACTTTGAACATAATTCCCTTCACTTCTCAACCCAAAGTAGTCGCATGTGGAAAAAGGGCTAACTACTGTGACATTTTGTTCTATTCAGGTTTAATAGACAGCAGGCAGCAGATGCATCTCGAAGATGTGCAGGGAGAGCGCATCGTGCCATAATATGTCAGAAAAGTATTTTCTATATTAGCCGTCGTGTGGTAGTGATATTTTATTCTTCTTCAAACTTCGTTTGACAGCTTTAACTCAGAACAAGTTTTCTACATGCATGTAATCAATAAACTGCATGTGCATTGTCAGACTGTCATAGGTAACATCTGAGAATTCGCATATATCGTCGATGATTAATTTCTCTCTCATGTTTACTATTGTTTTAACAACACTAAAGGAAACCTTACGAAAATTGTGCACTGTATTATAAGAAATGAAATAAAACTAACCATGGTAACCTTACGACGAAAGTATCTGTACACAAGCATGCCTCTATCGACACGAATTAGTAAAATACTACTCACTTAGATTTTGATTGGGTCTGTGTTTAATTGGTATGCTGTGTCATACTCAAGAGGTATGCAAATGTGGCATTTCATAAATATAGTTACGTATTCCTAGAAACCCAAAATTTGCTTGTCAGCAGCGGAAAGAGGCCTTACCTGTTGTGCAGCATTGTAAGTTTTTCAACATTGCACTATGAGCTGAAAGCATTTTCTTGCGATTTCCTTATTGATGTTTGATCTGACTGCTTGTAGCTCTTTCACAGAAGGGATAAAAACGTTACAGTCAGTGAGACTGGAACTGCGAACCGGAACAGAGGCTTTTTCACATCTCTCTCTCTCTCTCTCTCTCTCTCTCTCTCTCTCTCTCTCTCACACACACACACACACACACACACACACACACACACACACACACACACACACACACACACACACACACACACACACACACACACACACACACATTCTTTTTTTATTTTTATTTGTATGTTGTGCTCGACTATCGGCGAGGCACGAAAACGCCTGTGAATGACTTTCTTAGTTTTGAGTACACTTACGAAAGAAATATAAAAACAACAATGAGAGTTACTGATTTATGATGCTCAGTTTGCAGTCAGTTCTGAGTATTATTAGTAACTACGCTCCAGTCCCTACACCTAGTTACAGAAAGCGAATGAGACGCATTACGTATTCCAGGCCGTAGCAGCCGTGACTTGGAGACACCAGCTATGGTCACTTCCCAGACCGCTGTAGGATCACATCGGTTCCTCTTCTTCCTGCTGGTACTGTAACTGAGATTTGGCAACAAGGCAATGTATGTTTGGCAACTCTGTGATCCACGAGTTACTTCCTGGTGTGCACGGAATTAAGCCTCAAAGTTCACTTGATTTTAGCTGTCATTTCCATTGAATAATCTGAGTTATTATCGCTTGCAGGGTAACAAAAGATTGAAAATTTACGGTTTCCAGCCCAGGAAAGTCGTTGCAGGTGGAAACAGCAACTAATCTCGACATTCAAATAGCGGTTTACGAGTTCTAGTTACTATTGCCCTCGTAATAGGGAGCTAAGACCCATACCTCCTCGCCAGCTCTGTGGTAACGTGCTGAGCTGTGAAAAAGCGTCTGTTCCGGTTCGCAGTTCCAGTCTCACTGACTGTAACGTTTTTATCCCTTCTGTGAAAGAGCTACAAGCAGTCAGATCAAACATCAATAAGGAAATCGCAAGAAAATGCTTTCAGCTCATAGTGCAATGTTGAAAAACTTACAATGCTGCACAACAGGTAAGGCCTCTTTCCGCTGCTGACAAGCAAATTTTGGTTTTCTAGGAATACGTAACTATATTTATGAAATGCCACATTTGCATACCTCTTGAGTATGACACAGCATACCAATTAAACACAGACCCAATCAAAATCTAAGTGAGTAGTATTTTACTAATTCGTGTCGATAGAGGCATGCTTGTGTACAGATACTTTCGTCGTAAGGTTACCATGGTTAGTTTTATTTCATTTCTTATAATACAGTGCACAATTTTCGTAAGGTTTCCTTTAGTGGTGTTAAAACAATAGTAAACATGAGAGAGAAATTAATCATCAACGATATATGCGAATTCTCAGATTTTACCTATGACAGTCTGACAATGCACATGCAGTTTATTGATTACATGCATGTAGAAAACTTGTTCTGAGTTAAAGCTGTCAAACGAAGTTTGAAGAAGAATAAAATATCACTACCACACGACGGCTAATATAGAAAATACTTTTCTGACATATTATGGCACGATGCGCTCTCCCTGCACATCTTCGAGATGCATCTGCTGCCTGCTGTCTATTAAACCTGAATAGAACAAAATGTCACAGTAGTTAGCCCTTTTTCCACATGCGACTACTTTGGGTTGAGAAGTGAAGGGAATTATGTTCAAAGTTCCATTAGATTGATACCTTCAGCAGAGAGCAGAATTGCGTTTTAAAAAATGTAGCACTGAATGTATTCGAACTCGCGACATCTTATCTATGCTACAAGCTGACACGTAGCTACAGCAGCTCCAGAGCTCGGCAACTATTCCTCCAGAACTTTTGGATTCCACAGCACTGTGAGATTATGCATATGGCCAGGCCTTGACTTCTGAGAGACAAACAGTTACAGCTTTTCTTTTGGACTGAACGACGTTTTCTAGTAACAGATAGCGCAATAGAATAGCTCAAGTGGAAAGGAACACTTCCTATTTAAACTTCTGCATCCTACACTGTTGGCAGTTGTGTGTAGGTGGCAGTTACGTGATTTTATTTCTGTGATTACAAAATAGTCGAATGTATGCACTGGGTAGCCGAGGCAGCTAGTTCATGGTGATTCGGTCAACCAAGTAAATGAATTTACTGAACATGCTGCAAATTACTACAGGGAGCCTGTGTGTCAGAATTCTCATCCAGTGTGGCGCAACTGCGTTACGATAGAAAAATGACTCGCAGAGAAGAGGATTTCGTGGTCTGTTGGACGGATGGTAGGTTGTTATACCTATGGTCTGGGTTCGATTCCCACTTCCGTCAATGATTTTAGATAGGGAGAGACAGATTCCATTCTCTCCTGGCTACACCAAGTGAGGAGATATAATGGCTGCGTGGTCTGAAAATTCACATTAAAGATGATATTCCTTCTTTACCAAGTAGGCGGTAGGTTGAACCACAATAAAGTCTGGAGTGGCGACATGTAGAAACTCTATCACCAGTAACATTTCTTATACTAGTTATTTATTTCAAGTGACGACACAAACGGTATGTATGGTCACAGGACACTTATTCCATCTTTTATTTGAGCTTCTGTATGTCGATAAAATTGGTTCTAAACTGGGAATGCAACTCAGACCGCCCTTAACGCGGAATTTGATCCCTTCGTGGCAATACAGCTCGGCTACAATTTGTTGTTTGTTCAAAACTGCAGATTCCTCAACACCTTCACATATTACGCGTGAATGGGATCGAATCCTGGCCCAGCACTAAAGATTTAATTATGCATTATCAAGCTCTATCATGAGAACACCTATCTGCTGGTGGATAATAATTTTGATTTTTAATGTATTTTCATTCGTTGTCAACACTAACGATATCTGACGTTTTTAACTCCCAGTGAGACACAGAACTATTTGCGAGATGACTGTAAGTTCAAGATGCTATTCTGAGCAGCTGGTGGAGAAAAATTCGGTAGCTGACGTCTCTTTGTGTGTAGTCAACAACGATATGTGTGGGGCTCTATTCCCAGTGAGCGCTGAACTCTTCGTCATATTATTTCAGTTCGTCGTGTCATTTAATGTTCATACATATTCTCAACTAGCTGCTCGTGAATAACTTTAATTTTTAATGTCATTTTGTGTTAAATAGTTCAAATGGTTCAAATGGCTCTGAGCACTATGGGACTTAACTTCTAAGGCCATCAGTCCCCTAGAACTTAGAACTACTTAAACCTAACTAGCCTAAGGACATCACTCACATCCATGCCCGAGGCAGGATTCGAACCTGCGACCGTAGCGGTCACGCGGTTCCAGACTGAAGCGCCTAGAACCGCACGGCCACACCGGCCGGCCCCCACCATCTGGTATCAATGCATTACCCTATCGTCCATTATATATAATCATTTACATAGTACACTTGATATTATAGATGAGTAGGACACAAGACAGGACATAGATAATGTCCGTTTGACGTCAACAGTGTGTAACATTTTACTTTTTTTGAATAGGACAATGTTCCTCTCCAATAATTTTTAGATTAGTTACAATAAGCTTACGCTGCAAGAGAATTCGCTTGTATTTTTCAATATGTGGTCTGTTGTCGGTTTGAAGGCCTTCCATAACATCGGCAACGTAGTGCAACTCCACCGAGGGCTGTCTGGAGTAGGGTGGAGATAGCAATGTGAAAGTTGCGAGCTGTCGAAGACGATCTTCATATTCCTAATGCGACTAGGACATCGTATACTCTTGACGACGTTTAGCACCTGTGCAGTCAGTCACCCAATTTCAGAATTCATTTTGAGTAATCCTGCTAAATTCCCTAAATATTGTCTTTTTATATTGATGAGTAATATGGATAGTCGTCACGTTCATGTGCCGTCTACAACGCAAATTTAATGTTACTATCCTAGGAACTAACCTGCAATACGTTTTGTATTTCATAATCGGAACTATCTGCATTAACCGTCATCAGAGCAATGTCAGGGAACAGAATGCAGCAGTGCCTTGCTACCTACTTGAGGACCTGCTTGAGTTGTGTTCTAAGGAAAGGGTAGTTGCTGGTTCACATTATATTACACTAGCGAGAAGTACCGACTTTTCCTTTTCTCTGCAAACATCCAGAACTAAATTCAGTAACTAAATGCTAAGAATATATTTGCATTGTGCCAACTCAAAGATCAATAGATATGGATATAGATATAGATACAGATTTTTATATTTAAAGCCATTCTCGTTCTGCGTTGGAATAAACATCATTCATTATTTGCTTGTTCTTGTTACGATTGTTATTGTCATTCTCTCACTCGCAAGAGTTTTCGCATTCCTATTTGGTATCGATGCACATGAAGAGTGGCTATGAAAGAAGGGAATACTGAATGTTACGTCATGCAGAATACACTCATTTACTTCGGCTCCTCGTGATCTACGCTACAGGAGAAGTGAGATACATAAAGTTGACAGTGTGAGGACAGACCTGGTAGCACAACTGTGCAACTACACAGTGTTACCAGATAAAATGGTGCTGCGGAATCGACAGTGTAGTACGGACTTTGCCACAGTAGCAGACAGCTGGTAATTTAGGACCATGACCGTGGATTACACTTTGGTCAGTGCTGGTTAGAGTGCTGCAACTGTAAATGGAAGGCTTTGTTTGATAGTCTTATGCTGATGCTGTCTGAATAAATTATGCCATTGGATACAAAGCGGTTTAGTTTTGAGACCTAACCCACGAGGGGGGAAGGCACAGTGGTCTGCTTCAGGAATTCCAAGCAATAAAACACAAAAAACAACCCAGGAAGGGAGACATGCATTTGGAATCTGTTCATCGTTACGGGGTCAAACAAGAGGGTAACATTACTGAAACAATGATCGGGCTACTTAGTATATAATAGAGCATACAGATTTCAAGGAGGAAACGTATGAAGACGCAGACTTCCTCGTTATCAATATGTGCGGCATATCTTTCGTGTTAACGAAAGTAAATTCCCGCTTTACCTCTTCTTACGTGTCAAATGAAATGAATGCCATGAGGAATAGAATATTTGTTGACTGCGTCTCTTCTTGCTTCCATCCTTACCAACATATTTCTTCATTCTCGTGGTAATCATGACATTCTATGTGTATGCTGCAAAAGATTGCAAGTGGACAAATTCGACATCGAGGTGCAAAGCGTTATATTCAATTCGAATAAGCTTCCGGTGTATTTTTACTTCGTTTGTATTTTTAGATGATTATGAACGTTACGGAAAATTATCTCACATGCTTTATGTTGAATGAGAAACATTGAATGATTCGTTTTGCTTTCCCTACGTTGAAATGATATAATGTCGGCGTCAACAGCCTTCTTCCACGCCGGAAGCTGAAACTTGTATCATTCTGGATTAATGATAATTGAATGTCTCATATGTATACATAGCCCAGAAGGCGACGTCAGAAACCATCAGGGGAGAACGCCGCATAAAAACCAAACGTGCGCGCGCGTCTCCACTCTGAAGAACCGTATCGGAGAATCACGGCAAGCATTTCGCTGAAGAGCTGCCTCGTCAGAGAGCCTAGAAATGGCAGCGTCGTAGCAAGTATTTGTCAACACTCTGATAGTGCATTTACTTCCGGGTGAAGGTCGGCGTTACCTCGCTAAATTCACTTGACATTCGTTTTCCACATCGAAGACTCGTACGATATAATCCACTGCAAGATGACACAATTAGAAAGTATATTTAATTTCTGGACTCCAAGAACGGCGTTCTTCACATAAGTAACACCTGTTTGTGTGTGCATTCGGGAGGACGACGATGCAATCCCGCGCTCGGCCATCCTGATTTAGGTTTTCAATGATTTCCCTAAATCGCTTCAGGCAAATGCCGGGATGGTTCCTTAGGAAGGGCACGGCCGATTTCCTTCCCCATCCTTCCCTAATCCGAGCTTGTGCTCCGTCTCTAATGACATCGTTGTCGACGGGACGTTAAAACAGTAATCTCCACCTCCTCTGTTCGTGTGTTTAAGGTTGCGTTTTGAGGTTCAGGCAACATCACAGTGACTATATTCCGCCTCTGGCCGCCAGTGTGTCGTTAGCTCAGAGGTTCCCTTGTGCGTTGCAGTGCTTGTACTATAAGACATAGCAGTCCGAATCACGGTAGAAGCCGCTGAGTACAACCTTTTATTTTCCATTTTAATTAATGGAGGTGCAAACTGCTAGTAAAAATTTCTTATGCGAAATCTGAAGAATGCCTTTAAACATCAATCTTCGTCCGATTTCGACTTAGTAAATTAAGTTAATATCATGGATTTCTGCTTTGCAAATTCCAAGGTGCTTCACTGTAAAATAGACCCTGAAAAGATTCAAACCGACTGTCAACGATATAAATTTGAGCTTTGTTCGTCATATAGGTCTAACATGTCAGAAGGTTGTTTATGAAGTGCACATGTTCATTAATGTAGTTCCCTTCTTCTAAATTTTTGCAATACCATTTAACTGTAGACGTTTTCTAACACCGGCGTTAGCAATTCCTTTCCGTTCTCTGAAACCTTCAAAACGACAAATTTTTCTGGTTTAAATCTGATGACCTTAACTATCACTTCCGATCAACAATAAATACTTCATGAACCCATACATGGAACTCCAAATGTGCAGTGTTCCTGCACTGCTACAGAGCATGCATTGCAAGGTATTCACACAGTTTATCGCATAGACTTACCATAAGGAATGAAACAAGAACTGTAATACACTTTACACCACAGACGCTCACTCTGGCTTGACGAAAACATCCAAACATTGACCAAAAGTTGCACAAATAATTGAGTTTGAAAGGAAAAGAAACGAGGTATGAAGCATTTATAAATTCATCGAATGTAGTGAGGTGGTTTAATTTCGTCCCAGTCTATAAAATTAATTTCGGGCCATACTCAGCTCTTGCCGATTAATGTAATATAATACCCGCCTACTAATCAGGGCGTCTGTCTCCGTTGCTTTTGAGCGTGAATGGAAATTGTAGAAATTTTCTGTGGAGCAACATTTAATAATAAAGCGTTTTAAATCATCAAAAGCGATGAGCGGTAGCAGGCGCTTTCGATAAAGAACGGGGGAGTGCAGCGCCGCTGCTGTCGCCACGGCCGCTGCCAGTAGCCAGCAAATGGATCCCGGAGCTTTGTCGCATACGGCGTCCAGAGGAGGACAGTCTGCAGGAAATCTGCCGCAAAATCGTTACTGGATAAAATTTTGATATCGGTGTGTCACAAAGCGAAATAGATTGAATCTGCGCTACCATTACATTCACGTCTTCAGCATTCAGACAGAAGAGGCTATAAAAATATTTTATGCCAGCTGCTCTCGATCCACTGACATTATGAACAGAAACAACGCACGCTACCGCTAGACCACAGGCGTAATCAGCCTAGAGTTTCTCTATCATGGGACAAGTTTTCCTCCAGGAAGTGCCGCAGTCTACAGTGTTGCCAGATTGTGCAGATAACCGGACTTAGAGAATTAGCGAGTTGGCCAGTTTTTTTGTCCCATGTCGCGATCGGCGCGGACTTAGCCTCTGAAGCGGCCGGCCGCCGGTCAAGTTTTATGTCAAAGAGTGTACCTACTTATTGACGAGTTGCTCTTACATATGGAAATATGAACACTCAGCTGAGCAGACATTAATACGATTTCGATTAATGTGACTCTCCTACAGTTAAAGGTGGTTGTGTTAATTACGTTGAGAATACGGCGAACTTGACATTTTATAAATATTACAACGCACCACAATCTTCTCTTGAGCTAATATGAGTAACAGATTCTGCTCTTACAGGCAAAATTTTAGCCAAATGAAATTTATAGAAAATACACAGGGATCCAGTATTAGAGTGCTAGTTTGAAAGAGCTTTAGAAAATTTTCAGAAGGGATAGGTAACATGCTTCGGTTTACTGTAATCCTTGGGCGATGTAGCAACCAAGGAACTATTCTAGTTGCTGTGTGGAATTTATGCGTCTGATTTTGCTATCGTCTGCCCAAAGGACAGAAATGCGAGATCTATCACACAACCGGCTTAACGTCTCACCCAATCTGCTGACAATAATAATATACCGAAAAAAAAACAATGGATAACTCAGGAACTGCTAGACGACAATCTAATACCCTTTCCAAGAGGAAGGGCACCAGAGGCATTTTACATTGTGGTTGATAATGAACGCAAGACAAACATCTGGACACGATCGTAGGATTTGTCGACCTGAAAAAAAGCTGAACGAAGTAAAATGGTCATGGTGTTTAAAATCCTGAGAAAAATAAGAGTGAGCTCTAAGGCAAATACAACGTGCACAAGAACAAAAAGTGATCCATAAGAATGGAAGACTACGATCTGTGTGCTGGGCGTACGACGGAAGTACACATTCGCCCCTACTGTTCAGTCCTTACATCGAACCATCAGTGACCGAAATAACAAGGCACAACACTGTGATTAATGCTGAAGATGGAAGGTAGAAATGATGCACTCAGCAAAAGGGATAATTGCCTGATGTGTTGAATGGAATGAACAGTCAACAGAATATGGTCTGAGAGTAAATGGAAGAAAGAGGGAAGTGACTAGTAGAAATGACAGCAGCGATAAACTTATTAGAATTGGTGACTACGTAACAGGCGATGTTAAGTAATGCTGCTACCTTTGAGGAAAAGTAACGTATGACGAAGCAAGAACGATACTAAAAGCAGATTAGCACAGGCAAAGAGCACTTCTGCCGAAGAGGAGTCTGCTGGTATCGAACGTCGGCCTTAATCTGACGAGAGAGAGGCACGAATACAGCTAGTTTTAAGACTTTGTAAGATTGGTCGATTTTCCAGAAGCGAGAATGTTTTAGATGGGATGCTACAGATGTTTAAAATCGGGTTGACAGGTGTGATAAGCAACAAGGAGGCTCTCCGTAGAACTGGGAAAGACAGGAGCATATGGGGAACAATGGCAAGAAGGGATAGGATTGTAGGACACGTGTTAAGACATCGGGGAATAACTGAGTACTAGAGGGAACCAGAGCAAAAAAAGGAGACGAGTACAAAGATTAACATTTACAAACAACTGCAGTATGTTTTCAGTGGTATTGTATGAATATGTTGGCACAAGAGGAATTCGTAACGCACCGTTTCGAACCGGTCAGAAGTCTTTACTCAAAAAGCTGCATTTTTTTAAGTGCGGCACATAGGTGTGTCCTCTCGGCAGAGCAGCAGCCCTTCTCGACTAATTGATAGGTACGAGCACTGTGACAGTGCTAGTTTGACCGCCTTTTTTCGTCCGAGACCTCCCACCGACTCTTGATTCAGTGCCTAACAGTGAGGTGATGGCATTTGAGGGAGGGTACGTTGTAACGAAATCTTTCTGACGTACGCAAGCTAAGATGACTGTTTCCAGCCTTCAGCCAACTGCTGCAGCACTCCAGGGCGCCCTCTTCCAACTCCCGTCGGTTATAGGGTAGAGAATGGAACCTACCGAGTAGAGCTTTATCCATTTACAAAACGGGGAGGTAACATTCTCTCTCATTTAAGTTTCCGCCTTTTCTCTGACTATTTTGATTAACTATAGAACTGACGGCGTATTATTACTGGAACTGCTATCCACCAGCATGCACCTGGGGAGGCTGTTCTTACCAACGAAGGCTGCGAGCAGCTGCGTCGCTACGCTGGTCGCATTCTTGTCAGGCGTCGTGGTGCCCGCCTCCGCTTCCTTCCCGCTTCTCTCCTGCGACAGCTCTTCGAGTTCGCCGAAGAAAGTGATGCTGTCCGTCGGCGCACCTGCGGGGGTTTCCTCTTCATGTCCTTCCGGCATCTCGAGCTCCTTAAACAAGTGAACGAAAAGGTTGGTTGGAGAAGGGACCAAACTACACGGTCATCAATCCCTCCGACCCGAGATTAATTAAAACCGATAAAATCCCACATTAAAGGAGGGAACTACAACATCCATAAAATGATAAACTATTGACAGGGAAGTAAGGAAAGGGACAGGGGTATAAAGGAAGAAGCACAGGAGACAAGAGATGCTCAGGACATAACAGACCCCATGAGAAAAGGAATGAGAAGGCAGAAGGTCGGGGTGAACCACCAAGCCCAGTCGAAGCCAGTCCAGTTGGGGTGAAGGGGGAGCATGAAATCCTGCCATCCCCTCCACTCATCGATAAGCTGGAAGCCCCTACCTTAAATAAAGCAATAAAAACCCCCATCACGAATAAAACGTAAAACCAGATCCGCCACTGAGGCATCGTCAGCCAACACCAGAGGTAGCGATTCTGGAAAGATAAAAGTCCGTCGTAGGGTGGCTAAGTTGGGACAGTCCAATAAGATTTGAGCCACAGTCAACATCGATCCACAACGACAGATAAGGGGGGTCCTCACGACGGAGGAGGTAACCGTGAGTGAGACAAGTATGGCCCATGCGCAGCCAGCATAGGACGACAGAGGCCTTATGAGAGGCCCGGAAGGAGGACCGCCATGGAGTTGTAGAATCCTTAATTGCCCCGAGCTTGTTCGGCGAAGAAAGAATGCTCCATTCTGCATTCCAAAGGCCCAAAACCTGACTACGTAAGGCCGAGCGAAGGTATTTCTGGAATGCCAATAGCGAGAGATGGCCTGGTACTAGCTAATTTAGGCAGTCTATCGTCAAGTCCACTGCCAGGAATCCCAACATGGCCTGCGGTCCAAATGAAAACCACCAAGCATCCTCATTGAGCGAGGAGAGAAATGGATGGTTGGTTGGCTGGTTGTTTGAGGTTAAAGGGACCAAACAGCAAGGTCATCAGTCCCTTGTTTCAAATAGACTCCATTCTGCTAACGGGACATCTCAGAAAAGTCAGAACAATAAAACGGAAAAAGGGGAAACGTAAAAGGGCAGTCACGTTGTCAATAGTAAAAACAAATGAGGGAAGTTGGCAAGAGAACGAACCCAACACTATGCTGAAGCAGCATAGGCAAGACCACCTGTGACTTAAAAGGTACAACTGCTATAATGCAGAAAGTACGTATGGGAATAGAAAAACTAACCAAGCCTTAAAAAGAAGGGGTAAAAACAGAGTAAAAGGGAAAGAAAAGAGGATTCCGGTCAGGGAGGTGAATCGGGAATCTCTGAACACTGCCTACAGTGGGAGACACCCAAACACTCACCGCCCTGCCCCAACACCAGAGGGAGATTAAAAACTTTAAAACTGAGAATAAAAACCACTCTCCCGGAGGAAACCTAGAACCAGAGAGACCATCCGGAAATCGTCAGCCAACATCAAAGGTAAAGTGTGGGGGAGTCTGTACTTAGCACGCAGAACCAAAAGAAGGGGGCATTCAACCAAAATGTGGGCCACTGACTGGAAGGCTCCACAACCACATAGCGGGGGTGGCTCATCATGCAAAAGGAAACCATGGGTCAGCCTGGTATGGCCAATGCGGAGGCGACACAATGTGGTCGAGTCCTTGCGGGAGAGGCGAAAGGAAGAACGCCATGGGCCTGGATTCACCTTAATGGCACAAAGTTTATTAGACAGTGGAGTAGCCTCCCAAGAATTGGCCCATGACTGTGCAAAGTGGGATTTGATGTGAAGCCGTAGATCCGCTGCAGGAGGGGTTACAGAAAACGGGGGGGGTAAGTAACTGCTCCCCCAGCTAAACGATCAGCGAGCTCATTACCCAGGATACCCACATGGCCCGGGACCCATAGGAAGTCAATGGAACAAGCAGCACGGTGAAGATCAGCGAGATGGTCATGGATGGCAGAGACCAAGGGATGGCGCGAAAAACACCGGTCAATAGCAAGAAGGCCACTCATCGAGTCCGTACATAACAAAACGCGGTTGTGTTGGGATTGTTTAATAAAGGTAAGGGCCCGGGAAATTGCCATCAATTCCGCAGTAAACACCCCACATGAGGGTGGCAGTAGATGATTTTCCGTTCCAACAAAGGACGTGAAGGCATACCCAACATGATCAGCAGATTTAGAGCCATCAGTGTAAAAAACAACAGCATCCCGAAACTCCCATAAAATTTGGCGGAAAAAGGAACGGAACACCACCGGGGGGATGGAATCTTTCGGACCGCGGCGGAGATCCATCCGAATTCGAGGCCGAGGAACTAACCAATGAGGGGTGGAGGGGAGGGAGCGAGGAAGACAGGACAAAGAAGGAAGCCGAAAATCACGGTTAAGAGACGCAAGGCGCAGTCCAACCGGTAAACCCGCCCGAGGGCGGGAGTCAGGCAGGCGACGTCCATGGTCTGGGAATAGGATAGAATAGGAAGGATGAGCGGGAGAAGAACGGATAGTAAGGGCATAAGACACCAGAAGCTGGGACCGCCGAACAGAAAGGGGGGGGGGGGGATCCCAGCTTCAACCAGGAGACTATCAACAGGGCTAGTAGGGAAGGCACCGGTGGCCAAACGGATACCACAATGGTGGACCGGATCCAGCACGTGCAGCGTGGAAGGAGCAGCTGAACCATAAACTTGACAACCATAGTCCAAACGTGACAGAACTAGAGCACGATAAAGACGGAGGAGGAGGGAACGGTCCGCACCCCAAGAGGAGTGGGCAAGGAAGCGAAGGACATTGAGTTTACGGAAACATCCTACCTTCAGGAGTCTGATATGGGGCAGCCAAGTGAGCTTGTTGTCGAAAAGAAGACCTAGGAAACGAAACTGTGGAACCACAGGCAATCTTTGTGCAGCGAGATAGAGCTCTGGATCAGGGTGGACCGTAGTACGGCGACAGAAGTGGACCACCCGCGATTTTAAAGGAGAGAATTGAAACCCGTGGGAGAGGGTCCATGCAGAGGCACGCCGTATAGCCACCTGGAGCTGCCGTTCTGCAGATGGCATCGAGGAGGAACTAACCCAAATGCAGAAATCATCCACATACAGGGCAGGGGCGACCAAGGGACCGACAGAGGCCACAAGTCCATCGATAGCAATGAGGAAAAGAAGGACACTCAAGACAGAACCCTGTGGGATGCCCGTCTCCTGGGTCCGTGGAGAACTAAAAGCAGTACCAACTCGAACTCTGAATGACCGATGGATCAGGAACTGGCGGATAAAAATCGGGAGTGGGCCCCGAAGACCCCACTGATGAAGGGTTAGTAAGATGTGATGGCGCCAGGCCGTGTCATAGGCCTTGCGAAGGTCAAAAAACACTGCAACCAAATGGCGGCGCTGGGAAAAAGCCTGCCGAACTGCAGATTCCAAGCGAAGCAAATGATCGATTGGAGATCGTCCCTCTCGAAAGCCACACTGGTAAGGGGACAATAGATCCCGAGATTCGAGGACCCAAGTGAGCCGACGGGCGACCAGCCGTTCAAGTAACTTACAACCCACATTGGTCAAACTAATTGGCCGATAGCTGTCAACAGATAGGGGGTTCTGACCAGGCTTAAGGACAGGAACCACAATGCTATCCCTCCACTGAGAAGGGAAGTCACCCTGGAGCCAGATACGGTTAAACACCCGAAGAAGATGGTGCCGTTGTGGAGCACTGAGATGTTGAAGCAGCTGGTTATGAATGGAATCTGGGCCAGGAGCCGTATCATGAGAAGCAGATAGAGCAGAAAGTAATTCCCATTCAGTGAAAGGTTCGTTGTAAGATTCTGACTCACAAGTGGTGAAACATAAGGTGACAGCTTCAGCCTGCTGTTTTTGATGAAGGAAAGCAGCTGGATAGGAGGCCGACGCTGATGCCACTGCAAAATGGGTCGCAAGATGTTCTGCGAGAACTAATGGGTCCGTACAAATGCCATCTGGGAGGTGAAGGCCTGGGAGGGTGGACTGCCGATGGCAACCTTGGAGAGAGCGAAGTGTAGCCCATACCCGTGACAGAGGGACAGTGGAACCAAGGGAAGAAACGAATCGTTCCCAACATATCCGCTTGCTCTGTTTGATTAAATAACGGGCTTTAGCGCGAAGGCGCTTAAAGGTAGAAAGGCTGGTTACAGATGGGTGCCTCTTAAAGTGTTGCAAAGCTCGACGGCGATCACGGATGGCAATGGCAATGGCCGTACTCCACCACGGGACTTGCCGACGACGAAATTGTCCAGATGAGCGCGGGACAGCAAGGTTAGCAGCGCGAACAATCGCGTCAGACACGTCACGTAGGACGTCATCAATACAACCCGACAAAGAGGGAGAAAACTCGACCTGTGCAGTATATAGAGGCCAATCGGCGCGGTGGAAAGACCAACGAGGTAACCTCTCCATCGGGGAGCGGGAAGGGAGCGCGATAATCAACGGGAAATGGTCACTATCACAAAGGTCGTCGTGTGGCGACCAGTGTAATGAAGGGAGGAGAGAGGGAGAAGAAAGAGAAAGATCAATGGCAGAAAAGGTACCATGACCAGCACTGAAATGAGTAGGGGAGCCATCATTAAGAAGGCACAGGTCGTGGTCTGCAATAAATTGGTCTATAAGAAGACCTCGTCTAGATGGAAAGGCACTGCCCCACAAAGGATGATGAGCATTAAAATCCCCAAGGAGGAGGAAGGGAGGAGGAAGTTGCTGAAGAAGGGTGGTTAAGGCAGCAGGGGTAAGAGTCCTGTCAGGAGGGAGATAAAGATTGCATACTGTGACTGCAGAGTCTAAGTGGACCCTAACAGCAACCGCTTCCAATGTAGTTTGGAGAGGAATCCACGTGCTAGCAATGTCTGTACGGACCAACGTACAAACGCCACCAGAAGCCCGCAAGGGTCCGACCCGATTTCGACAGAAAACACGGAACCCACGGAGGGTCGGTGAGTGAGCATCAGTAAAATGAGATTCCTGGAGAACCACACAAGCTGCTGAGTAGGACGAAAGAAGGGATTTCAATTCCGGAAGGTGACGATAGTAGCCATTACAATTCCATTGGGGAACCACAGAACGATGGTTTAAATGAGGGCTGAACACGCTAAATCCAGTCATACCGCCGGGTCCCCACCCGTCACCGACAAGGAGGGGGCGACATCCATAAACGACAGGTCAGAATCCGGTTGTGAAGTCGGGGAAGGGACCTCCGGTGACACCAGAGGCTCTTTGTCCCGGGACTTATGTTTCTTCTTCTTTTCAGGCTGAGATCGATGAGGGCTGTGTGGCATAATAGAGCCAGCTGCAGCAAGATCAGGAACAGAAAGAGACCGGGCGACCTGGGGGCCGATAGACCGCGGCTCTCGCGGTCGCCGCGCTGCAGCAGACCTTTGACCTGGAAGGTGCCGGGAAGGGGCATCCCGGGAGAGGTGCCCTTGACCGGCAGACGCCGAAGGAGTGGGACACTTCTCCGGCTGGGGAGGGGGAGCAGGGCCCAGAGGAGAAGGTGTGGGAGCCGCAGGGGAGGAGGGAAGGAGAGGGGTCCGGGATGGGGGTAAGGAAGGGGGAGGAAGGGATGAAGATGTAACCAAGGCGTAACTAGATGTCATGGACACAGGGTGCAATCGTGCATATTTCTTACGGGCCTCTGTGTAGCTTAAACGATCAAGGGACTTATACTCCTGTATCTTTTTTTCTTTCTTATAGACTGGGCAATCCGCTGAACGTGGAGAATGACTACCATGACAATTTACACATACAGGAGGGGGAACACAGGGACTCCCCTCATGGAGTGGACGTCCACAGTCACCACAGAGAGGGTCCTGGGAACAGCGAGAAGACGTGGCCAAAACGCAAGCACTTAAAACACCGCATAGGAGGTGGGATGTACGGCTTCACATCACAGCGATAGACCATAATCTTAACTTTCTCAGGAAGGGTATCCCCTTCAAAGGCCAGGATAAAGGCACCAGTATCAATACGATTATCTTTAGGACCCTTCTGAACACGCCGAACAAAGTGAACACCCCACCGTCCGAGATTGTCCCGAAGTTCCTCATCAGTTTGAAGGATGAGGTCTCTGTGAAAAATCACACCTTGTACCATATTTAGAGACTGGTGAGGGGTAATGGACACGTGAATTGTGCCAAGATGGGTACAGGCACGAAGGGCCGCAGATTGGGCAGCCGAAGCAGTTTTTATCAGCAGCGAACCCGACCGCATCTTGCTCAGGGAGTCCACTTCGCCAAACTTGTCTTCAATGTGTTCCACAAAGAATAAAGGTTTGACACTGGTGAAAGTATCTCCATCAGTCCTAGTGCAAACTAGATAACGGGGGAAAGGTTTTGCCCCTAGACGACGGGCCTGACCCTCCACCCAGGGGGTAGCCACGGAAGGGAAGGCCGAAGGGGCAAGAGAAGCAGCACTTGAGGAATCAGTACCACGCAGAGAGACGGCCGCAGAAGAGCGGCCAGAGTTTTGGACCCGTATGCATTTCATCTGCATAGCGTCCGCCCTGATACCACCCACTCCGATCAGGGGCTCTCCTCACGGGCACCATCCAGCCACAGCAAGGGCCGTCTGGCACGGCGGCCATTGCCGGGAGTTCCGATGCTCCAGGATGACGAGCAACCACTCCAAGGCATGCATGAGGAGGTCACAGCTCAGGTATCAGAAGTGTGATCCCTGTGTGTTCAGGGGGCTCAACCAAAAGGGTACATAGCGACCCCACCACACGGGCTGGCTACCATGCTGGCTATGCACCCTAGCATCAGACAACGACGTAAAAGAAAAGGTGGAATATACTAGGAGGGCACACGTCGGAGACACTAGGTAAGGTGCTCTTCCCCAAATGGCTCACACTACGGAAGAGAAATTTTGGAATGGAGGTCAAACCCCAGAGGGGACCAAGGAATGCCGAAAGGAGGAGATGATTACGCAACAAAGCCGGAGTGTAAAACCAACAGAACCAGGAGGATAGCGGGGGCCAAAATAAGCAAGGACACCAATAGAGGGAGAGGAGAGGGCGAGGGTAAAGGGGTATGGAGGGGAAAGGAGGGGAAGGGAAAGGAAATGCAGCCCGGGAGAGAAAGAAGGCTGCAATGGCTCGGGGCCCCGTGCTCGCCACGCACGTATCCACAAAAGAGTTGTGGACCCCCTGGGGGGGAACGAAAACGTTCTATTAATTGTCAAGGTGAACCGTGGACCTGGTCTCAGTGGGAATGAATTGTCACGTTAAACTGGAGACGGAGCCACGTCCCAGTTCAGAGCGGTGCGCGCTGTTACCTTGCAGAGTAAGTATGCAACGTGACAGGAACGTCGCGTTGACATTATTAGCGATGGTAAGGTATACTTAATGAAGATCAGACGAAACTTTCGAAAAAATTGTGAAGTCTATGGCTGGCAAGTTCTTGTGAGGGACAATGCTCTCTAGCCGGATTTAAGTTTCTCCACTTTTGACAACACCGAAGTCGATCTTTTTTTTGTGGTTTTAGGGCGCACAACTTCAGTGGTCATTAGCGCCCAGACTACGTTAAGAATGCACCGTGAGGCATGAGTTTAAAACAACTAAAAGGGAAAACACGATAAAAGAGACTGACAGGCATAGGATTAAAAAAACAGCATAATCAAATGTCCTTAGAGAGGTTTCTCAAGTTGAGAAAACGAAGAACGCGAGCAGCTGCTCGTGGGTCATCCGCTAAAATGGCATCTAGAGTACATGGCAGGCCAATATCAAGACGCAGTGTGTTAAAATCCGGACAGGACGTTAAAATGTGGCGGACCGTCAGCAATTGCCCACATGGGCAGAACGGCGCCGGCGCAGCCGTCAGCAGATGGCGATGGCTGAACCGGCAGTGTCCAATTCGTAACCGGGCCAAAACGACCTCCTCCGCCGAGAAGGGCGGGAGGAGGACGTCCAAGCCGCGGGAAGAGGTTTCAAGGCCCGAAGCTTGTTGTCCGTAAGTGCAGCCCAATCGGCATGCCACAGCGATAAAATGCGCCGACAAATTACCCTGCTACAATCCGCGAAGGGACACAACAAGAAGCTGTCCGAGGCTGGAGGACCGCAGCCTTGGCCACGGCATCTGCAGCTTCGTTCCCAGGGATACCGACATGGCCAGGAACCCACATAAAGCTAACCGGAGAACCGACGTCCACCAGCTGCTGAAGAGAGCGTTGGATCCGGTGCACGAAAGGGTGAACCGGATACGGATCACTGAGGCTCTGGATGGCGCTCAGGGAATCGGAGCAGATGACATAAGCAGAATGTCGGTGGCGGCAGATGTAAAGAACAGCCTGGTAGAGGGCAAAGAGCTCAGCTGTGAAGACCGAACAATGGCCATGGAGCCGGTATTTGAAACTTTGTGCCCCGACAATAAAAGAACACCCGACCCCGTCATTGGTCTTAGAGCCATCTGTATAAATGAAGGTCATATTAATGAACTTCGTTCGAACTTCGACAAAACGGGAGTGGTAGACTGACCCGGGGGTAACCTCTTTTGGGAGCGAGCTGAGGTCAAGGTGAACGCGAACCTGAACATGGAGCCAAGGTGGCGTGTGGCTCTCGCCCACTCGAAAGGTTGCAGGGAGTGAAAAATTAAGGTGTTGAAGGAGGCGACGAAAGCGAACTCCAGGGAGCAGCAGGGCAGAGACATACAACCCGTATTTACGGTCGAGAGAGTCGTCAAAAAAGGAACGATAAGACGGGTGGTCGGGCATTGACAGTAGCCGACAGGCATACCGACAAAGCAGTATATCGCGCCGGTAGGTGAGTGGCAATTCACCAGCGTCAGCATGAAGACACTCTACGGGACTAGTATAAAACGCTCCGATCGCAAGTCGTAAACCCCGATGCTGTATGGAGTTGAGGCGGCGTAAGATGGATGGCCGTGCAGAGGAGTATACGAAGCTCCCATAATCCAGCTTGGAGCGGACGATCGACCGATCTAGACGACGTAGGACGGTTCGATCCATTCCCCACGACATACCACTGAGAACACGGAGGACATTTAGAGAACGGGTACAACGGGCAGCCAAATATGACATGTGAAGACCAGCTAAGTTTCCTGTCAAATGTAAGACCTAAAAATTTTGTTGTCTCCACGAATGGGAGAGCAACGGGACCGAGTCTTAAGGACGGTGGGAAAAACTCTTTGTAGCGCCAGAAGTTAATACAGACAGTCTTCTCGGCAGAAAAACGGAAGCCATTGGCGACACTCCAGGAGTAAAGACGGTCAAGAGAACGCTGGAGACAGCGCTCCAGGAAACATGTACGCTGCGCGCTGCAATAGATGGTAAAATCGTCCACGAAAAGGGAGCCTGATACATCAGCTGGGAGGCAATCCATTATTGGATTGATCGCTATGGCGAAGAGAGCGACGCTCGAAACTGAGCCCTATGGCACCCCATTCTCCTGGCGAAAGGTGTCTGACAGGACAGAACCCACACGTACCCTGAACTGTCGATCCATTAAAAAGGATCGAATAAAAAGAGGGAGGCGACCGCGAAGGCCCCATGTATGCATGGTGCGGAGAATGCCCGCCCTCCAACAGGTGTCGTAAGCCTTCTCCAAATCGAAGAACACAGCCGCGGTCGGGCGCTTCCGCAAGAAGTTATTCATAATGAAGGTCGACAAGGTAACCAGATGGTCAACAGCAGAGCGGCTCCTACGAAATCCACATTATACATTGGTAAGCAGGCGCCGAGACTCGAGCAGCCAAACCAAACGAGAGTTAACCATTCGCTCCATCACTTTGCAGACACAGCTGGTAAGCGAGATGGGTCGATAACTGGAAGGCAAGTGCTTGTCCTTCCCCGGCTTAGGAATCGGGACAACAATAGACTCGCGCCAGCATGCGGGAACATGTCCCTCAATCCAGATGCGATTGTAAGTACGAAGAAGAAAACCTTTACCCGGAGGAGAAAGGTTCTTCAGCATCTGAATATGAATAGAATCAGGCCCTGGAGCGGAGGACCGTGACCGGGCAAGTGCGTTTTCGAGTTCCCGCTTGGTGAATGGGGCATTATAACTTTCACGACTCGAGGAGCGGAAGTTACATGGCCTAGCCTCCTCTGCCTGTTTGCGGGGGAGGAAGGCAGGGTGGTAATGAGCGGAGCTCGAAACCCTTGCGAAAAAGCGGCCGAAGGCATTGGAGACATCCTCAGGGGCCACAAGGACGTCATTCGCGACCGTCAAGCCAGAAACTGGTGAGTGGACCTTAGTGCCAGATAGCCGGCGCAGGCTACCCCAGACAACAGAATGAGTAAAACTGTTGAAGGTGCTTGTGAAAGCAGCCCAGCTGGCTTTCTCGCTTTCTTTAATAATACGACGACACTGTGCAAGTAATCGTTTATAATTGATACGATTCGCCACTGTAGAGTGGCGTTTAAAGGTGCGTAAAGCACGTCGACGAGCACGTAAAGCGTCTCTACATGCTGCGGTCCACCGGGGGACCGGTACGCGACGTGGAGAAGAGTAGGGTGAGGGATGGAATATTCAGCAGCAGTGAGAATGACATCCGTGAGGTGTTCGACCTGACGATCGCAGCTTGTGAAGGTTTGATCCTGAAAGGTCGCCCTGGAAGAGAAGAGCCCCCAGTCTGCTTTGGAGATGGTCCAACTAGTTGAGCACGGAGAGGGATAACACACGGGAAGTGGTCGCTCGAATATGTATCAGAAAGTGCATACCACTCAAACCAGCGTGCAAGTTGGGGAGTACATATAGAGAGGTCTAAATGGGAGTAGGTGTGAGATGTGTCCGAAAGAAAAGTAGGTGCGCCAGTATTGAGGCAGACAAGATTGAGCTGGTTGAAAAGGTCTGCTAACAGGGAGCCCCTTGGGCAGGATGCTGGAGAGCCCCAAAGGGGATGGTGGGCGTTGAAGTCTCCAGTTAACAAAAATGGTGCAGGTAGCTGAGCAATAATTTGCATCATGTCTGCCCTGGTAACGGCAGACGACGATGGAGTGTAAACGGTACAAATGGAAAATGTAAAAGTGGAGAGAGTAATTCGGATGGCAACTGCCTGCAGGCCGGTGTCCAACGTGATGGGATCGTAGTAAATATCATCCCGGACCAGTAACATAACCCCTCCATGAGCCGGAATACCTACCACAGGGGGTAGGTCAAAACGCACAGAGGTGTAGTGTGTCAAGGCAATTTGATCGCATGGGCGTAGCTTCGTTTCCTGGAGGGCTACGACGAGCGGACGGTGCAAGCGGAGCAGCAATTTCAAGTCCTCTCGGTTGGAGCGAATGCTGCTAATATTCCAGTGAATAAGTGCCATCATAAGAAGAAAAGGAAGATGAAAGAAGGGGTCACCTCGAAGGCCGCTGAGGGCCTGGCTTCGAGCTAGCACTGCCGCCGCTATCAGTAGGCGGACAGTCATCGTCCATTGGTTCTATAGGTTCATCGGCCATCTTGGTAAAATGGCCGGGAGGGGGAGCTTCCTCCGCCGGTGAACGGGCAGATGTTCGGCTACCAGCGGTGCGGCCAGGCGAAACGGATGACGGCCTCGGGCGGCAACCGCTGGGTGGCGCAGGAGAAGAAATGCGCCGTGGCGGAGAAGGAGAACTGTGCTTCCTATGAGCCTTCTTGGAAGGTTGTTTGGTGGAAGTACTGGTCGATGACTGGGAGGTCGAGGTACGTAGGAAATCTGCACGGGACGGTTCCTTCATGAAGGCCCGTGCATCTGACTTCCGGGTCTTCGTCTTAGCAGAAGCTGATGAAGGGGCTTGTGTGTGGGGTGATGGGAGGAAGAGGTGACGTCGACCGCGCGATCATAGCACCGGCCGAACGGACGACCGTGGTGCTGAAGGTCAGATCGCATGTCTAGGTTGCCACCTCCTTGGTAGTCCGAGGAGAGACGAGGACAGTACTGTATTTCCCCGCTGGGAGCAGCGTGGGCTTCCTACTAGCTAGTAGCTTGCGAGCAGCCGAGGTGGACACTTTCTCTTTGACCCGGATTTCTTGGATACAGTTTTCTTCCTCATAGATGGGACAGTCGCGGGAGGACGCTGCATGGTCACCCTGATAGTTCACACAACGAGGAGACAGAGGTGGACTGTCACCCTCATGGGCATCCTTGCCACAAGTGACACATTTAGCCGCATTGGAACAAGACTGGCGAGTGTGATTAAAACGCTGACACAGGTAGCAGCGCGTAGGTGTTGGGACATAGGGGCGAACAGAAATAACCTCGTAGCCTGCTTTGATGCGCGATGGCAGCTTAACACTATCAAAGGTCAAGAAAAGTGTCCAGGTCGGTACAAGGTCATTGTTGACCTTTTTCATGACCCTATGGACATCCGTCACGCCCTGCTCAGCGAGGAAAGACGGAATCTCCTCGTCAGTCAACCGTCGAGGGATCTAGTATAGACGACACCACGAGACGAATTCAAAGTTCGGTGAGCCTCCACCCGGACAGAGAACGTGTACAGGAGTGTGGCTCGAAGCAGTTTCTGTGCCTGAAAGGCGCTCTCAGTTTCTAGTAACAAGGTACCATTACGCAACCTTGTACAAGACTTAACAGTACCGGCGATGACATCTACGCCCTTCTGGATAACGAAAGGGTTGACAGAGGAAAAATCCTTTCCGTCCTCAGATCGAGAAACGACGAGGAACTGTGGGGCAGGCGGTAGTACTTTTGTCACTGGTGGCTGGTCATGTTTCCGTTTGTGGGCAGAAGTCGAGGGAGGAGAGAAATCCATTGCGGAGGAATCTCCCATGATTGACATCGTCTCCGATGGCGCGCTCCTTCCTTATGAGGACCCTCTAAGAGGGCACTCCTGCCTTAGGTGAATGTTTACACCTCAGGTCACACCTCCAGAGAAACAGACAGAGGGACCAATCGGCATGGTCAGAAGGTGTCAGCTCATGCAATCACCCCTCCCTGGGCCTGGCCTTTACCAGGGGGTACATGCGTGCCTTACTTGTCTACCCAGGGCGGGGAATTACGCGTTACCCCGTCACCAGCTACACGTGCGAACGCGTGGGTCGGCCTTCAGGCGCGCACAGGGAGGAAGGAAGAAGAGGAATAGGAAGAGAGAGAGGACAGACTGTCTCAAACGCCAAGGCAAGGGGACAGAAGGCAAGGGGACAGAGTAAGGAAGACAGTGAGATGGAGAAGAACAAAGAAAGGAACCAACCGAAGGAAGGAAGAAACGAGAAGTGAAAAACCAAGAAGACCACAAATATACGTCGTGGAACCGTCTGTCTCCGGACGCAGGTGCTAACTACCCCCTTGAGGGGGATGGACTCCTTTTAGTCGCCTCTTACGACAGGCAGGAATACCTCGGGCCTATTCTAACCCCCGGACCCGCAGTGGGGGACCAAAGCCGATGTTGTTACTGCTTCACCTCGCCTCCCCAGCATGCTTCTGAGGAGCAAACACGACATTGCTGCATCCTGGCCAGGCAACCAGTTCGCTTTTCTGAGTAATGCAGACTATTCTGGCTTCCAGTAGAGAAAATTTCGTAATAATAACGTCGCACGTGGTCGGGGGTACGTCAGTGCGATAGTAATAGTGCATAGACGTAGTGATACCATAAATGTGTTACTAATTTTGGCAAAGGAAAAAGCAAACTTACCGAAACTAAATCCTTACTACAGTACTTCGCGTTTATATCTTTAAAAAATTAAAACCAGAACTTCCATTCGCAAAATTACAAAGTTATTCACTGAGAGGTTGTTATTGAAGCTTTCAGTGTGATTTAACATCAAACTGGAAATCTGTGACGTATTACATGGATACTGTGACAGCTGCAGAATTAATAAACTTACGGAACAAGCAATGATGGAAGGCTCAGGGCGGAATTGTTATCGTGCGAAGGAAGACTATAGTACATACTACGAGGCTAGCAACTTAGGAGACTGACATCCTGCTGACAATTTTCTTAGGGTGAAAGGAACTTTGTTATGTGGCACAGGTTGTGTGTCTACAATAAGTAGAAACAGAAGTAAATATCCTTTGTAGAAAATGGAAGGAGACAAACGAATCTTAGTTTATCATAACGGAAATTTCAGTGGCAGAATATGTTTACACCACTTTATTACAGTTCGAAATAACTTTGCAGCACACTACGTAAGTCCTGAATTTGCTGCAGCAACAGTTCGTCACAGTTATCGTTGTACTGTTTGCTCAAATCAGTACCAATTTTTCCATTATGCTACAGAAATATAGAGAAGTTCTATAGGTAAATGTCCCACTATGAAAATGATCATTTTTTCATAGTTTTCTGAACGCAATAAACGGTAGCAAAATCTAATATGTTTGGAATATTACTAGAGTAAACCGAACTTTGTCAGCTTTTATCAAGCTATTTTAACAATTGTAGCCACTTTCATATTTGATTTTAAATAATAAAGATAGCAAATTTTGTTTCACAGATATCAAACCAATTCCACTTACATGAACACAAAATGCGGACTACTATACTGCAAATGTCATACTGAGATGTGTGTTCACATTGCCATTTCCATTCTTAACTGCTTTTTATAAGTCCTGTCCAAATTTAGCATATCTGGTTGCTGTTTAGTGAGAGCTAAAGTCGCTTATTGATATTCTAGGATGTCGACTCAGACAAACCAGTACGAATTCCAGTTTTACACCATGGTTTCTCGCTGCAGGAGTTAAGCCATTCCTTGTTTATAATACGAAGAATACTAGCTCCATTATACGGGACTGATTTTTCCATTTATATTTGCAGAATTTGAAAGCAAATTGTGTGTAATTTGGTAAATGTCGATAGAATACATGCTGTTCTGCAAGGTCTCTCACTACCCTAATATCAAACAGATGCGCAACTGGATACACTACCACCAATTTATGTTCCTAGGTACTGTACGAGGCCATCACAAATATAAAATAAGTGTGGTTGTATACGTTTAGCACTAGAATACGTACGAACTCTCGTTTCGGCGTACGTACGAATGTGATATGGAAAGACTTGACAATTTAGGTTCTGTAAACACAAACTAAGATTTCTTGGAAGGGAAATTAGGAAATTTTGCTACGATGTTTATTATTCTAGTACCGACAAGGAAAAGAAGAGGTAATGTTTAAACGTAACCTTTCTGTATCATGGCGTTGTTTACTCGTAATGTGAGCTTTACACACATTGCTTTAGAGTAAGGCATGGTTTTCCTGTTGCAGAATGGGGGAAATACTTATGAAACGACAAGTTTGTCACACTAATCTAATGAACGATTGACAGATTTGCTGGAGTTTGAGGAACCTCCGGCTCCTGCGTCAGTTTTGCGTCTTCCGACTCTTCATGGCGTTTATTTTACCAATTGTTCACCTATTGCTACTGACTCGGTTCAACACTTCGGTTGATGACTGATGAGGGCTGTCAGCGCGGGGCACTTGCAGACTGACAGTTCGCCAGCTGATCAGACTGATTCATAGCATTGTATCACGACAGTCCAATCACTTAATAGATGGCAATAAATTTCTGTAACTCACAGCAGAGCGTAGTCTGCCAAAGATCCAAGTCTGTCCCTCGACAATGAAAACCAGAAAAGTGACAATGGTCAAAAATAATGAACATTGTATGAAAGTTTCAGTTGCATAATAATTTAAGACATGTCTAACGTAGTTATAATTTAAAATGTAACCTCAGCCAACTTTAGTGGTGGCCGAAATATGAAATTCCACCAAAATGAATTGCCTTTGTGTTACATATTCACATCTGATGTCTTAGGTATTTGTCTGAAATTCCTACATTGAGAGGTATGAATTAAATACTACCTGATTTATCATTCGTAGCCGAATGTGATCGGATTCGCAACTTCCTGGAAGATTAAAACGGTGTGCTGGACCGGGAATCTAAGCCAGACCATTGCTTTCCTAGAGCTATTCTCTTACCGATCGAGGACACCAATGACCTCTCAACAGTACAAGAGATTCTACCTCAAGTCGAGCTGTGAGTGTTGGTCGCTACCTGTGCCTGGATACCCAAGTACCTAAGAAGCCGATGTCTCGCAGTTGCGGTCGTGCACACCTAGTCTGCCTGGAATTTCTCGATGCCGTGTTTGAACTGCTGCAATTACTACAAAAGTTCCCTACGTGGGGCTGAGTTTTCTGAAGGACGCAACCAACATACGTTGACGAAATCAGGATAACCTAATAGCAATGTAGCCACTGCGAGGGATGAAAATTGGGTATGTGGACAAAATTATTCTATTCCTTTTCCAATGGAAATTGGAAGCAGAAATGAGGGCTGATTACGTTTGAATACCTTCTGTCCACCAAACAGTATTCTGCGATAGCAAAATTTGTCTTAAATCCATCAGCATTATATTGCTTTACTGGCCTTTGTGTTGCTTGAGGCAATATCCCTTTACCGTTCTCCAATCTACCCCGCTATTTATAGGGAACTATTCAAGTGTCATTTGACTTTTTCTACATTTAGAAACAAATTTCCGAATTTAAATAAGTGGAAAGGGCAAATTTTTATCGGGTGTAGACTCCCTGAAATTCAGTTAGACTTTCCTGACTATTAAGAACTCAATTTAGACGAATTTAAAGTAATGTGACTTCCCTGGCAACACTAAGCTCATTACCACACTTTAAACAAATTCTGAATTCGTGCTTCGGTTTCCTGCGCACTGACCACGATCATTGTGTCATGGAATGATACTAATCGCTAATACCATCCAGTGGCAACAGTACGTGAAGTCTTAAGACCGTATTATGATATTGCATGCGTGTCCAGAATGTATCTTAGAATAATGCTCTTCAGACTGGCTATTGAAATGCCTATGATTACTGCTTTTTAAGTAAGAACCACCGCCGGTATTGTATCAGTACCACTCACACACCGTGACACCATGCAAAGTAACCTTAATACGAAGAGTACGAACTTATCTAGACGTCAGTACCAGTCACTAGAGAAAATTACGACCTATTACAGTTCCAGAATCGTTACAAACTTAAAACCGTATTGTCTAAGTTTAAGTACGAGCGACTCCGCCAACTCTTAAAGAGCTTCATTTGTGTTCCCAAGTAGAGGTGAAATCTATTTCACACACCACGTTGACGAGGTAGGTTTGATTATTCCGCTCCGACCACACATTTGGAGATCGAAATTACTATATTGAGCCTTTCCTGGATTTATGCCTAGCAATGCCCACGCTTCAAGTAGGGTCACAGGCCAGCGTACTGAAGTTTTATGAACTCAGGAGAGGTGGCCATCATGAGCAGAATCTTTCTTTGCATCATGTTTTCTGCTGGTGAGTATGGGGATTAGTCAAAATACTTTAACATCTTTGAGTGAACGGCCTGTCAGATTTAGAAACTTAATTGACCCCCAGCGCCATTATCATTAAGAAATTTTTTCATGTTTAAGAAATTCTAAAAAAAATGGTTCAAATGGCTCTGAGCACTATGGGACTCAACATCTGAGGTCATTAGTCCCCTAGAACTTAGAACTAGTTAAACCTAACTAACCTAAGGACATCACAAACATCCATGCCCAAGGCAGGATTCGAACCTGCGACCGTAGTGGTCTTGCGGTTCCAAACTGCAGCGCCTTTAACCGCACGGCCACTTCGGCCGGCTAAGAAGTTCTCTTCCGCAGTTTCGAATAGCGTAGCACTGACCTAGTCGCTTTACTGTATTTCATTACCAACATATAGTGGGGCACTTTATTATGAAGTTTTGTTAATTGTTTATTTCCAGACATGTTAACGTCAGATTTTAATAAATCTATAAGAGATCGAATAGGCACTTAAAAGGTGCCACTATTTACACGTTTATTAACACCACAATCATTTCGTTGTGGAGCAGGGATACCATTACACGAGCACTTAATTGGTACTCGCTGCACGCCTTTAATATTCAGGAGGAATACATATTTACGAGTGATGGCCTTTAATCTTATCTCTTCTTCCAAGCGTCGAACAAATCACGCCTAGAGACACCAATGGAATTCCTGTAGCATCACAACACTTACCTCGCGCCATTCTGTTGCGAAACAAACTCCGGCCTGCTGACGTCAACCACAATTGTTACCTCATTCTCTCAGTGTCTACACTTTGCGTTGTAGTTTCAGACCAAATACACGTGTAGTAGTTCTAGAGCACACAATACGAACGGTGCTACTATTGCCTTGAAAGGTCACAAACTTACAGATCTCGTGTTTGAGCTGTTTACCGTTTGCTTTGACTGGAAAAATTTACACACTATTTGACAAAACGCTGAAGTTTAACCCCCTTGAGTGTGCACACAAGTTACTGCCACAAAAGAACACGGGTCGACAGAAGCGTCCGATCCCACCCGTCGGCTTTGACCCGTGACGTAAGGGTGTTGTGTGTGACGTCATGACGGCGCGGAGTTTGGTTTGAGTGTGGCTGTCTCCAGTTCTGTTTTATCTTATTTTATTTACTTTTCTGATCTGTTCGTTCTATCCTGTGAGATTTTTTTTTAAAAAGACAAAAAACACTAGTCAGCTACTGAAGCATCTTTATCTTCTATGGGTTGCAGGGGTTACGACCCCTGGGGAGGTGGGTGGGTATTCATGCATGGCCGTCTTCACTTACACGTTGTAGCTACGCAAGGCGTCTAAATTTGTTTATATTTAGTTTGCCCCCCACCCAAAACACCCCATTTCCCGCGCTTGTCCCGTTAGTGTCATTAGGCTTCTTGTGGAAAGTGTGTGTGTGTTTTTGTTTCCGCCATATTTGTGACTCATGGGTCAAAGCAGACGGGCGGGATCGGACGCTTCCGTATTTCCAAGGACACCTAACACGACATGGCTACAACTCTGATCAAGTGGTTAACACTGCACTATTCTGACGTCTTTGAAGACGTACTTACGGCAGCAGTAGTCAGTTTATCTAAACAAATCCTACTTAGCTTACATATACGAATGTGTATAGCGGAAATTTAATACTATTTCGGAAATAGGTCGAGTTAAAGAATCTAGTGATATCCAGCAATGCTATTCACTAACCTTTCTCCAAGGTGTTTCTACTCTGTCTCCCTGAGTGAAGCTCCCTTTGTACAGTAGCCTTTGCCACGCAAGTAATATATGCAGTTCGCTTGTACATGCAGTAACATGTTTCTATCACAAAGACAAATACTTTTACAAAATTTTACATTTGACATTTCAGTGAAATTTTCTTTGCAGCATAATTGACCGCACCGACTGAAATATTTCCGCATACTTGACACGTACGAACAATCTTTTCTCTCTCTGTTGTCACGTCTAACGAAAGACTTGCTTATGCTTTGTCCACAAATTCATACTCCAGGATCTACACACGTTGATTATAGGTATCAGTATGACTACAGTAGACATGATTTGTCTAGAAGCACAAATAGGAGTATAGCGCACTTATTCCGACAGTTTTTACACACACACACACACACACACACACACACACACACACACACACACACACACGAGAGCATCTAAACCAAAACGACGATTTTTAATTTTATTAATTTTAATTGCGATACTCAAAAGCCAATTAAAACCTCTTTCTTCCCATTGTAGGTTGCCCATAGACTAAGCGCAATTATATTAAAGAACAGAAAGTCTTTCAAACGATATATCGTAAGCCTCTTATTTGTTAATCTTCCTCTACAACATGGCGTTCAGTCGCATATCCAGATTAGCTAATCGCAGAAAAAAAATCTGGCGGCTAAGTATTTCCTGGATAAAACCGCATATGGTGTTCGATATCCGTCTGTTTCAGTTTGAAGCTATTGATATCAGACGTCGGCTTTAACCCTGACTTTACGACTTGTGTGTCATCTGCGCAAACAGGAAACTGAAAATAAATATTTTGTCCCTGTATTACATGTTCGCAATAAATCATGGCATACTGCTACATAGCGTAGCCCGAGAATTAGGTTACATCGGTAATATACAGACTGGTTGTGAAATGTCGCGGGTTTGACGTTTGATTCCGACGACTGGTTTATACCTAACAGTTCAATCACACAGTTCAAAACAGACGGATGGTGTCCGTTAGCAGAATCTTTGTTAAATTTGTTGCAGCACGTTTTTACCAAACAAGAGAAGAAGTACAAACGGTATCACTACATGTATGTGGCTGCAATCTCACAACGATACATGCAAATACAGGGGCTCCAGCAAAATATTCGAGTAGTATTAACTTTAAGATACGTTGCAACTGAAATATATAGAGAATGTTAATTCATATTCTAGAGCATTGTAAGAGTATAATGTTGGACTAACAATCGAAGACTCATAATTAATAGTTACGTGAAGTAATTGTCTGAATGTCACGAAAAGTGACTTTGCTACGAAAAAGTACTCAGTGGTACACCTAACACTGACGACTTGTTTACAGGCAAGAGCATCGCAGACACGATTACGCTAGCTCCACTTCGGCTTGCAAAGCAGTTAGTTGACAGGCAAATACCTGGCTTTGAGGGGCTACTCGCAGCCCTTGAACACTGTTCTCGGCGATACCCAATACCTTACGCCACTCAGTGGTCACTTAAGGGCTCTCACCTGGAGTGCTGTTAGTCCTGTAGCCGACCCTCACTGCTGACCGCTCCAACTGTAGTGCACGTGCACACGGGGATGGTTTACTCTCGCAGCCGACCGTGCTACGGAGCACAGTCAATAGGTGGCAGTATGCGTCATAGAGCAACGATCACAGTGTTACATTGTTTTGTATTCTCCACTCAATTTGCACGTGCAGTTTACTAGTTTTGGAGGTCGAATGTGTTTCCACTCAATTTTAAACTAGGTTTCTAGTCACTTTCTGCATCGAAATAAATTTAGACAGATTATTGCTCAGAGATTATAACGAAACTTTTAAATGGCGGCTATTCAGTCTCCTGTTGCACAAGCTGTCCTAAGTAAATAAGAACGTCCTTCGTGCTGCGAGAAGTACTGACTTAAGTTATCGTGTTTTTTGTTGGAGAGTGCCTAATAATTGCAGCAGCAACGTATATTGCTCTTTAATAACATGAAGAACTGCATGGAACCAATTTTTTTAACTGAATATCATGAAAAATGTGGCATCGATTCGTAATACGAGAAGAGTAAAGAGACTACGTGTTAGATTCTAATTTGTTCGTCGGACACAGTCTAACAGAAATATCAAACAACACTCGAAACCGGAACTTTGACTTCCTTGAACGATGTTCTCTCTAACTTAGCTCCTTGATGACAGCTGGCATAATTATGATGAAGTATGTAGCAAACCAAAGTTCGAAATCTGTGAAGCTGGAAACAAAATTTAATCACAAGCTTTTTTGTTGCTTTTGGGCAAAAGATCATCAGATGCAGGAGGTATACGCATCAGATGGTCCCGTAGATATAAACTAATCATCAAAGATAGACAACGAATTCTGCTGTTAAGAACTGTTCGCAGTTGACTGAGCTCCCTAAACGCGATGCAATAATCATACAGATTCACTTTTAGTAGTCTATTTCCTTACTTCTGAACGCCAAGAAAGCTTTTATGCATACTTTGCAGGCCTGCCGCTGCCGGAAGACAGACTTTTCCGGCGAAAGAGCCGCAACTAAGAGGAGTATTTCAAAAAAATGGTTCAAATGGCTCTGAACACTATGGGACTTAACTACTGTGGTCGTCAGTCCCCTAGAACTTAAGAACTTAGAACTACTTAAACCTAACTAACCTAAGGACATCACACACATCCATGCCCGAGGCAGGATTCGAACCTGCGACCGTAGCAGTCGCGCGGTTTAAGAGGAGTATTTCCAGAATGTGTCTTTCACTCTTCAGTGCACTAAAACGTCCTAGCATATTACAACTGCGTGCCTATTTAATGAAACGCAATATCGACTCGGCGATGAAGCTGTATATTGTAGTCACTCACAGAACTGCAGGCGACAGGCGAGATTTACAGTTCAAAACCCGAGTGGCTAGTTCGGTCAGCATAAGCGTTGAGCATGGAACGCATGGTCATGAATTCGAATCACCGATTGGTGAACTGTTACAATCGACCAGAAAATTTCAGATCAGCAGACTAGAAGGTTCAGTCAGTAATTCCAGATAACTGAGTTACATCCCATGTACTGCCTCATGTATTCATGTTAACTGAATTGGAACAGCCAAATCGTCGGTTAGCCCGAGCCAGAAGCCAAAATACCCATGGAAAATTGGTTAACATACTGAGTTTAGATTTGGTAGGAGCAGTTTCCGGACCACTTCTCGGTCATCATCATTTTGGTACAATAGTTTGCTTAAATCTCACATGACACCTCAATGATCCCTTGAAGAGAAATGCACAAGACGTCCACGACAAATTGCTAAAGTGAGCTGGTTTCGGATCAGCCACTCGACATGACAGCTGCTTAATTTCACAACATTTGAAAAGCATAGACAGGAGTAAAAATAATACTCAATCAAAGGTTGAACACCCGAAATGTGCGTTTGGAGCTGGTAAGCACTTTTCTTCGTGCGAGTTTTGAACTGAGTTACCCAGCTAAAGTTAAGTTTGCGGGTTAATGCGAACACCGAACATCAGCGCTACTTCACTTTTACTACTCTAACAGATCATTGACACAGGTGAAAGAAGGGATAAACTGACAAAAAAATCCTAGTATCAACTGATGATTGATCCTTCCAATATTAGACATTAATCTACTTAGTGCCTTGTCCACAGAATAAAGCTTTTTCTGTTTTCGAGCAGCTTGACTCATATCCAGACAGATTCTTGCAGCCTTTCTGGACAATTTATTTTGACCCTTCAATTATTAGCTCCCATAACAATCCCAACTGAAACCTCCATAATTATTAAAACTTTTTTTAGAAAATGAGTATTACCTTCATTTCGCCATACACAAGTGAGCAAAAGCAAAAAAATGTGAGTGAGAAGAAACCTCACATGGACTGTTTCATTACTGTTTTTCAGACTGTCTATGTCGTAAATAACCAGAACTGCAACTCACATACGTAATACGACTTGCATAACAACTTTAGTACCTTGTACACTTTAGACACATTTTCTGCAGTTAATTACACATGCAATCGTGCATTTGTCGAATGTCACCTTATGAGAAACTGACACCTGTTGTCTGGTCGGAGAATACTTCTGGTTATGCAGACAACACCAGCACCACACGGGGCCGTTTTAAATCCCAAGCGACACAAGCTGAGTGTCGTGAGCGTCCAAGTTCAAAATTTCTATTTTATAATTAGTAGCAAAAACTGACTCGGGTGAAAGTGAATAACAACAGACGAAAAAACATCCCATGAAGCCTGGGTCTGCAAAAGATCCATTTGCGAGGTAACTGCGATTGTATGGTCACCTGCCGTCACTGACTTCATTAAGAAATGTTGTCCTAGTATATGTATTTGAAATGTTAGCATTTTTACTAAGTGTACATCAAAATGTTAACAAATTTCACCCAAGATCTACCTTAAGAAAAAATGTAATATTGCTTTAGCACATTAAAAATTGCAATTTATGTTCCACGTGATGTCGTTGAATGAATCTGTCACTAGAATATTCCTCCCTCGTACGAGTTACCGTACCACACAAAAATTTGAGTTTTCCTTTTCAGTTGTGCGCATGAAACGTTTTACTATCTTTATCAGCTTCAACTACTTTCATGTCAAATTTTCTGAAAGTTAATTACTTACATGTGGAGAAAACTCAGCAGTAAATCGTTAAATATATGTTATCCAACTAAAGATAGTCTTCTGTTCATTACTGCAAAATAAAATTACATGACTTCTTTCATGTTTATGTTTCATTTTTACCTATGAAGACATGAAGTAAGATGTTTAGTACTTCATTAATAAGTTCAAAAAAACTAAAACAATTGTATCTTCAACATTTCGCGGCCCTGTCAGCAACTGTATAATTATTAATTTTAATTTTAATAATGAACAGCCTCAGTTGCACCATTTACCTAGAATTTACCTAGGTTTCAGTCGGTATAATCCAACCCTTTTCAGAATAACAGCATCTATCGTTTGTCCATGATAGACATCGTCAAGCTAAAACTACAAATCCATAAATTATCGTCAGACTGTAAAACTTATCTGGCACTGCCTTGGCCCCACTTCGCGACCGCGATGTGGCAGCCACGAGTGCTGTACTGGTCTGACGATAATTTATGGATTTGTAGTTTTAGCTTGACGATGTCCACTATGTACAAACTATATATACTGTTATTCTGAAGAAGGTTGTGTTATCCCGACTGAAACCTAGGTAAATTCTAGGTAAACGGTGCAACTGAGGCTGTTCATTATTAAAATTAAAAAAATTGTCCCAGTGCGAGTAGGAACCGCGAACAAAGGGTTCAGTAGAAACTTAATTATGTACGGAGGAGAAGGAGATTATTGTTTAACGTCCCGTCGACAACGAGGTCATTAGAGACGGAGCACAAGCTCGGATTAGGCAAAGATGGGGAAGTAAATCGGCCGCGCCCTTGGATGGAACTATCCCGCCAGTTGGCTGAAGCCATTTAGGGAAATAACGGAAAATCTAAATCAGGATTGCCGGAAGCGGGTTTGAACCGCCGTCCTCCCGAATGCGAGTCCAGTATGCTAACCACCGCGCCACCTCACTCCGTGATTATGTACGATCGTTTTTCTGTAGGTCATGGCAACTATGGTATATCGTACGAACACGTGACATCACCGTAAGCGCAGTAAATATATTCGAAAGGTTGAGGCAAACACTACCGAAATTAACCGACAGACTGCGACCGCATGCGAGGAGATGACTCTGTTCCAGCGCATGAAATATGCAGTGGCAGCTTGGGAGTGACAAAAGATGGATCCTCCCACACCAACCCTACTCTGCAGATATCAGTCCACTTCCTCACTGCATTTCGGCCATAGATTGCACACACTGAGGGCAATTTCAGTGGTATTCAACGCTTTCCTCATCGTGGCAACGTTGTGTGGAAGCACTGAGAGACTATTTTTAAGGACAGTAGTTGACTTTGATTCGATTTGTTCAATATGTAATCATTCAAATAATTTTATGCAGAGTCCCAATGCGCGTGTTTCATTTCAACCTTTCCCATGGCTTCGTCTACAGCAACTCTGTTTCCTGTTGGCATTCTGAGTCACACCGTCTCACCGGTCCAAAGTACATCGTGGAATTCCCAAGTTGCCGCATTATCTCAAGATATATCACAGTTGCCATGACTTATCGAATGACCTTCTTATATAATCCATCCTGGCAATTGAGAATCTCAACAATTTTTGTCTGTTTTCGATAAAAATACTGACAAGATATCGGTCCCACTTACAAAAACATTACTAAAACTACTACATTTTATGTTTGCATGCAGTAATGTTCGTCTACTATCCTTCTAACAGAAGATGAATGCAATGTATGTTATAACGGCAAAAAGATATTTTTATGTGTTGTAACTGTAATTTAACAATTTTCAGTGTTTTCTTCTTTAGTCGTGCTGTGAAACCTTTCTTGTTGCCATATTTAATGATTCTACATCAACGGGAAGTCCGTATAGGTTTCGATGTGTGAGCTTTCGAGTATCGGTATGTAATATAAATAGCCGTTTCCTTTGACTGTATTGACTTAGGAACTTAAATTTTTTACACCGCCAAGGGAGCATAGACCAAGCGACCATAGATTTGAATTTGATACGCCATCCTGTTCAAAATGGAGTCTTAACAGACGGACGGTTAAATAGACAGACGGATAAAACATGATAAAAAACATTTCTTCGTGTTATGTAGTAACAAATTAACTATGTTTGGATTTACCTGTACTATGAAAGTGAGACCTGAGTTTAACCTGGCGTATACAATTTTCAAACAACTTACGGGAATTCAGCCAGGTAATATCTACAGCTACCGCCGATATTTCGGCGGTAGTACAGCCCGCCATTTTCAAGGCACAAACTGTGTATCAAAATTTGTGCCATGAATGGCCGTATCGTTTGAATGAATTGACTAGAAGCCTAAATTTTTTACAGTGCCAAGGGACCAGAGGCCTCAAAATGTCACAAAATTTGAACTAGATATATGTGCCGGGTCTGGAGAAAAAGGGTTCTTAGTAGTCGGACAGACAGACAGGCAGACAGACAGACAACTAAGCGATACGATTTTAGAGAATGAGGCACGGAATCCTTAAAGTAAAAGAACTTCTTCATTCTTCCCAGTCGATTTCATAGATACGCTAGCATATATTTTTCGAATAGAAAACCATACAATAGGTCTAGTTATTTCTGCTTCCACTAATACATCTAAAGAATCACTTTAAATTCATGCTTAACACCGGAACACGATGAATAAATTTATTTCTGTTACAGGGAATAGACTCTGTACATCTTGTCTTAAAGAAGAAAATAAGGACGAGCGCGACGAGGACGCGCGCTATGAGGGTTCTGTAGAAGCTCTACAGATATAATTCCAATCCCAAAGCAAGCAGGTGTTGACAGATGTGAAAATTACCGAAATATCAGTTTAATAAGACAAGGCTGCAAAATACTAACACTAATTCTTTACAGACGAACGGAAAAACTTGTAGAAGCCGACCTCGGAGAAGATCAGTTTAAATTCCGCAGAAATGTTGGAACACGTGAGGCAATACTGGCCCTACGACTTATCTTAGAAAATAGATTAAGAAACGGCAAGCCTACTTTTCTAGCATTTGTACACTTAGATAAAGCTTTTGACAATGTTGACTGGAATACTCTCTTTCAAATTCTGAAAGTGGCAGGGGTAAAATATAGGGAGCGAAAGGCTGTCTACAATTTGTACAGAAACCAGATGGCAGTTATAAGAGTCGAGGGGCATGAAAGGCAAACAGTGGTTGGGAAGGGAGTGAGACAGGGTTGTAGCCTATCCCCAATGTTATTCAATCTGTATATTGAGCAAGCAGTAAAGGAAACAAAAGAAAAATTCGTAGTAGGAATTAAAATCCATGGAGAAGAAATAAAAACTTTGAGGTTCGCCGATGACATTGTAATTCTGTCAGAGACAGCAAAGGACATGGAAGAGCAGGTGAACGGAATGGACAGTGTCTTGAAAGGAGGATATAAGATGAACATCAACAGAAGCAAAATGAGGACAATGGAATGTAGTCGAATTAAATCGGGCGATTCTGCGGGAATTAGATTAGGAAATGAAATACTTAAAGTAGTAAATGAGTTTTGCTATTTGGGGAGCAAAATAACTGATGATGGCCGAAGTAGAGAGGACATAAAATGTAGACTAGCAATGGCAAGGAAAGCGTTACTGAAGAAGAAAAATTTGTTAACATTGATTATAGATTTAAGTGTCAGGAAGTCGTTTCTGAAAGTATTTGTATGGAGTGTAGCCATGTATGGAAGTGAAACGTGGACGATAAATAGTTTGGACAAGAAGAGAATAGAAGCTTTCGAAATGTGGTGCTACAGAAGAATGCTGAAGATCAGATGGGTAGATCACATAACTAATGAGGAGGTATTGAATAGAATTGGGGAGAAGAGGAGTTTGTGGCACAACTTGACTAGAAGAAGGGATCGGTTGGTAGGGCATATTCTGAGGCACCAAGGGATCACCAATTTAGTATTGGAGGGCAGCGTGGAGGGTAAAACTCGTATACGGAGACCAAGAGATGAATACACTAAACAGATTCAGAAGGATGTAGGTTGCAGTAGGTACTGGAAGATGAAGAAGCGTGCACTGGATAGAGTTGCATGGAGAGGTGCATCAAACCAGTCTCTGGACTGAAGGCCTCAACAACAAATATATATATATCGGTTCTGTAGAAGCTTAATTATTGCATTCACTTTGAAGCTTAGATTTTTTTGCATCGATGAGGGGCTGTAGACCTTATTATTTGACACAAATTTCAACGTGATACATTTTCCCGATCTTGAGAAAGAAGTCTTATCAGACGGACAGACATACACGTGGACAACAAATGGCAAATAAATATTTTCGGTTAATATAATTGCAAATCAAGAATTTTCGATTTTTTCGTTTAATTGTACTGCGAAATCTGGCTTCATGCCCAATTTCATAATTATAGCTCAAAAATAAGTTCCTTATAGTTTTAGTTCAAAATGGTTCAAATGGCTCTGAGCACTATGGGACTTAACATCTATGTTCATCAGTCCCCTAGAACTTAGAACTACTAGAACCTAACTAACCTAAGGACATCACACAACACCCAGTCATCACGAGGCAGAGAAATAGTTTTACTCAGTGAGTTTGCATCAAAATAGGTGACATAAATGCTCGTATCTTATGACTGCATTGTCTTGAACCCTCAAATTTTTTATATCGCCAAGGGAAGATGAACTTCAGTATTTGACATAAAGTTCAACTTGATACCTCTCCGTTCCCGAGAAAAAGGGTTTTAGCAGACTGACAGAAAGGCGGACGAACAACAAACGGCCAAAAAGTTCTTTTTGGATGATAAAATTATAAATTAATAATTTTTGGATTTTTTCTCTTTACACGTTACCAAATTTCATAGTCTTTAGGTCAACGGGAAGTGTCCTACAGGTTTTGATGTGTCAGTTTGCGAGTATCAAAATATGTGACATAAATGGTAGAAATCTTTCACTGCGTTTACTTAGAAATTTAAATTTTTTGCGCCCCCAAGAGACCGTAGGCCTTAGTATACGGTACAATTTCAATGTGATATTGCTACACATTTCTGGGAATAAGGGGTCTTAACACTAGAAGTACCACGTGGGTCATTTTTGACCCACAATGGCTTTTCGAGGGCCGTAGCCCCTTCCATAATCATCGAGGACCAAACTCTCCCGTGAGTTTTCAACAATTGTGGGGCTGTACAACTCACCAAACTTTTATCCCCCTAGCTCACCTAGAAGTATGAAAAATTTGCTTGCTATACCAGTAGTACCATGTGGGTTATTTTTGACCCATTTGCATTTTAACGCAATTTGGTATCAGTAACGCCGGCTTTCAGATACTAAATAGTTTCTGGCCATGTCTCGACGTTATTCACAAGGTGTTAGAGTATATTATGATACTTTGGGCCAAGAAGAACGTGAAATACGAAAAATTCGGAGGTCGCATGATACTTTATATGAGCACCGCTTTCCGTTTTCTATGGACTGGCGACTCGCAGACCTACGGAGTGACAGCGGGAAGCTACAGAGTAACATACACTCCTGGAAATGGAAAAAAGAACACATTGATACCGGTGTGTCAAACCCACCATACTTACTCCGGACACTGCGAGAGGGCTGTACAAGCAATGATCACACGCACAGCACAGCGGACACACCAGGAACCGCGGTGTTGGCCGTCGAATGGCGCTAGCTGCGCAGCATTTGTGCACCGCCGCCGTCAGTGTCAGCCAGTTTGCCGTGGCATACGGAGCTCCATCGCAGTCTTTAACACTGGTAGCATGCCGCGACAGCGTGGACGTGAACCGTATGTGCAGTTGACGGACTTTGAGCGAGGGCGTATAGTGGGCATGCGGGAGGCCGGGTGGACGTACCGCCGAATTGCTCAACACGTGGGGCGTGAGGTCTCCACAGTACATCGATGTTGTCGCCAGTGGTCGGCGGAAGGTGCACGTGCCCGTCGACCTGGGACCGGACCGCAGCGACGCACGGATGCACGCCAAGACCGTAGGATCCTACGCAGTGCCGTAAGGGACCGCACCGCCACTTCCCAGCAAATTAGGGACACTGTTGCTCCTGGGGTATCGGCGAGGACCATTCGCAACCGTCTCCATGAAGCTGGGCTACGGTCCCGCACACCGTTAGGCCGTCTTCCGCTCACGCCCCAACATCGTGCAGCCCGCCTCCAGTGGTGTCGCGACAGGCGTGAATGGAGGGACGAATGGAGACGTGTCGTCTTCAGCGATGAGAGTCGCTTCTGCCTTGGTGCCAATGATGGTCGTATGCGTGTTTGGCGCCGTGCAGGTGAGCGCCACAATCAGGACTGCATACGACCGAGGCACACAGGGCCAACACCCGGCATCATGATGTGGGGAGCGATCTCCTACACTGGCCGTACACCACTGGTGATCGTCGAGGGGACACTGAATAGTGCACGGTACATCCAAACCGTCATCGAACCCATCGTTCTACCATTCCTAGGCCGGCAAGGGAACTTGCTGTTCCAACAGGACAATGCACGTCCGCATGTATCCCGTGCCACCCAACGTGCTCTAGAAGATGTAAGTCAACTACCCTGGCCAGCAAGATCTCCGGATCTGTCCCCCAATGAGCATGTTTGGGACTGGATGAAGCGTCGTCTCACGCGGTCTGCACGTCCAGCACGAACGCTGGTCCAACTGAGGCGCCAGGTGGAAATGGCATGGCAAGCCGTTCCACAGGACTACATCCAGCATCTCTACGGTCGTCTCCATGGGAGAATAGCAGCCTGCATTGCTGTGAAAGGTGGATTTACACTGTAGTAGTGCCGACATTGTGCATGCTCTGTTGCCTGTGTCTGTGTACCTGTGGTTCTGTCAGTGTGATCATGTGATGTATCTGACCCCAGGAATGTGTCAATAAAGTTTCCCCTTCCTGGGACAAAGAATTCACGGTGTTCTTATTTCAATTTCCAGGAGTGTATTATACCCCGTCCCCTTCTACACTGCTGTCTGGGGCACTGCTAACAGTTCTCTTGCACGACAGCAGATGTCAGGCGCGTCGCCCTTACGGGACGTCACGACTGACAACTCCTTCACCTCCGTGGAACTGGCAGATGAGCTGAAACAAAAAGGAACATGTTTAGTTGGCGCTCTTCTCAGCTCACTCAACGAGGTACCCCCTGAAGCGCGAGGTGGAGAGGACACATTGTATGCAACACACTTACTCACAACACACTTTCTCACAGCATGCCAATGAAAAAAGAAAAAGTATCCGTGTCCTGAGTAACATGCAGGCTGCATGTCAGATGAATGGGAATACTGAGAAGAAAGTTTATAATGAAACTAAGGATGGATTCGATATGACCAAATGGCTAGACACTACAGTGTCCGAGCTGGCATCCACCGATGGCCTGCGCGTGTCTTTTAGAATATTATTGACCTTCCCATGACCAACCTCACACAATATTTAAATGACTTATCTCTAAGAAGATTTCACGTCGGCATTATATCCTCTAGCAAATGAGCTTACTGACCTCTACAAACTGCAGACAGACGCCGGTCTCCCCTTGCAGGTACTCGATACCGGCGCTGGCCAATAAGGAAAATAACGAGAGCCGTGCTGCGGCTCGCGTTGGTGTCGTGTGTAGGTTTCTGCCAGACCGTATCGTTTAGTTGGCATGGTTGCTTTGTTTCTCTTCTTCTCGTGCTCACTGGCGCCACTCGGTTTCATAAACGTTGCCTGTCCGCTAGTGCCAGCAGCTGCGCTTATCGATGTGTAGTTCTGCTGCCCTATCTTTGAGGAAACCTCGTTCTTGTGTGGTGTGAGTGTGGAGTTCGGTTGGGGACACAGGAGCAGCGAGGTCCGCGCAGAGAAACAACTCGCCAGGACTGCTAGTGGTGTGTATGGAGTGCCGGATCGAAGGGCAGTGGTCACGAGGGTGCACGACTTCGTCGAAACCGGATCCTGCATGTTTAAGTTGAGTACATTACAATTCGCGTAGAGAAACCTCCACCACTGTGACATCTCGGGATTCTCCAGTGACTTGGATTCGTGTTGCTGCTCGTAGTGTCTCCGAGGCGAAAACCAGGGAGTGGAGTACCTGGGGAAGGCGGATCTGATTAGCCTTCCTGAACTTCTAAGTACTATTTACTATTTTCAGCCTCTTACATTGTTAAGTTCAACCAGCAGTATTTTTCTATCTTGTGGCCGCTAACGCCCCAGTTACCCGCCCTGGGGGTTAGTGTATGTAACGGCAGTGTACATTTCCTCGCCTTGCCGCCTCTGTCCGGTGAGGCGTTTAAATTTGACAGCTTCTTGACTGTAGGTTGGGTGGCGCTCTTCTACCTTAGTGGTAGTCGTTCCTTCTTGTTCCGGGCGCTCTAAGCACAGTATTCTGCGGGCAGAGCTCAGACCGCCGGTTCCAGCTTTGGCGTAATTTCACATCTTGCATTTGTTTTGTTGGATGTCAGTTAGCCTCACCAAGGTTATCATTAGTCGCTCGTTAGACTGCCACTAGTCCGAGTTACCATCTTGTGATCTGCATGCAACACTTGACTGCCTTTCTCTTTGCTCACGAAAGTCTTTTTGGTGTGACCTACTCAGAGGCCGATTCCTGGAACACCATCTGCCACTGGCCCTCGTGTTTTATTTTGTTATTATATTATTAAGTTACCATCATTTGTCTCACCTGTTTGGTGATCTGTTGTTTGTTTTTTTAAATTAACTTTTGCTAAGCAATTCGCCCGCCATTTGACAGTATGTTGTTAAATTTTTAATAATTGCCATTTTGGCGTTAAAGGCCTTCAGCCGTGATTGTGGTTACTTGCTTTAAAATTCCGGTTGCGGCTACATTGACTTGTTTTCCAAAATTATTTGCTGTCTGTATTTTATGTATTTGTTAAATTTTAAATAATTACCATTTTTCGCGTTAAAGGCCTTCAGTCGTGATTGTCGTTACGTGCCTTAAAAGTCTGATTTCGACCTCA